>NC_069504.1:155618337-155885837 GCF_027579735.1 Bombina bombina
CTGGCATACCGGACATTTGCCTGGTGGGCCGCGCGGTATTTTGGCCACGCCCATTACCGCATTATACAATATTTTTTTTGAGAAATATTTTTTTAAAAATTTTTTATTATGTATTAAAAATGTATTTATTTTTGTAACAGTGACACACACTGGATTTTCCAAAGCAAGCTGGCGCCGCTGCCTTAGCCAGCCCATTCCCTATTCCGCACGGCCGCACACACTCTCAGTCTCAACTCTCAGAGATGATATCAGATCCGCACCCTGGCACCACTGAGTGACAACATCCGGCATGCGGCTGCACTACATTGATGCCGCGCGCGCCGTGCCCATGTGAAACTCACAGTGAGTCACAGAGGCTGTGTCAGACTTGTCATCATCAGGAGAGTACTTGGCGGGAGATGACGAGTCAGACAGATGAGAGATGATGCCGGTTGGGCCCAGCAGCAGCCATGAGGATTTAGCATGTGGTGGACAGTGGGAGCCGGGCGGCCAGGTGAGCAGAGAGGGCCTTTTTGCTTCTAGTACACTACACTGTCACTGGCCCAGTTTTACTCCGGCTCTGCAGACTGCAGCCGACTATGGGGTTCGTTTGGCGGGGATAGATAGATTACATGTGCCAGCAGCCACGGTGCCAGTAAGGACCATTTCTAGGGATCTGTGTCCTACTCTGTGTTGTGTCCTATCTCACAGCAGGCTGTCTCACTCTGACTTGAAAAGCCCAGCAGCTACATAGGGTGTGTGTTTCTGTTTGCCTAAGAGTGGGACTGTGGGAGTGTGCATTGGAGCATGTAAAAGTGCTCACAATTCTATAACTCCATCTCACACATGCATCTGATATACTGCGGAGAGTCGGACTGAGGTCAACACTGTGAGAGTGAGAGCTGTAATAAATGTGTCTGTGTGGGTCGTGGTTTGTGATTTGCATTTGTGACAACACACACTTTGCAAGCTTCTATTGGCATTTGGCTGCAGCTTTGTTTGTCATTCAACTTAAGTTTTGAGGGGAAAAAACTGCTAAAATATAACATCCAGAATCAGATCACACAGTTTAACCCCTTAGCTGCAAGAGAAGGCTGCAGTGTATTCCAATGTAGTGTACTGTAGACCTTTTTGGCAGACATGGGGTTAAATTGTGCTCCAAATGTTATGTTTTCCTAAGAGCTCTGTAGAGGTGAGGAGGTTATGTGGATGGGCTGGTATTATTGATTTACAGCCCTTAGCAATGATGTCTGCACTAGTCAGTGTAAGCTCCAATGTATTTTCAAATTCCTAATTATTGAAGGTTGCTAAGATGTGTAAAATAAATAAATTATAAAAAATATTTATATATATATATATATATATATATATATATATATATATATATATATATATATATATATATATACGTGTGTATATGTATAAGTGTGTGTGTGTATATATATATAAAATCAATGTAAATATTTGCATAGGAAATTAGTACATCTAGGCAAGTATCCCCGCTTGCCTAGATGTACTAATTTCCTATGCAAATATTTACATTGATTTAATTTTGAGACATGGAGGATTTTAATTTCAGTTTCTCTTGCAAGGTGTATCCAGACCACGGATTCATCCTTTACTTGTGGGATATTCTCATTCCCTAAAGGAAGTGGCAAAGAGAGCACACAGCAGAGCTGTCCATATAGCTCCCCCTCTAGCTCAACCCCCCCAGTCATTCTCTTTGCCGGCTCTAAGCACTAGGGTCTCTCTCGGGAGGGTAAAGTGAATGTGGTGTTAGAATTGTAGTTTTATTATCTTCAATCAAAAGTTTGTTATTTTAAATGGTACCGGTTTGTACTATTTACTCTCTAGCAGAAAAGTGATGAAGATTTCTGCTGAGAGGAAAATGATTTTAGCATTTTGTAACTAAAATCCACTGCTGTTCCCACACAGGACTGAGGAGTACCAGAAAACTTCAGTTGGGGGGAACAGTTTGCAGGGTGATCTGCAATAGGGTATGTTCAGTCATTTATTTCTAGACAAGACTGAGATAATGCTAGAAGAGACTGACAATATCCCCATGAGGGGAGGGTAAGCTATGTTCACAGACTTAGTAAGGAATTTAATGCTTACATAATAGGGCTAATATACTGGTTGACACTTATTAAGGGCAATTGATTGTTTAGCTAAGGAAAAATCGTTTTGCAAGACACTTTGAAAGCCCTTCTGGGGTTATTTCCCACATGGCTGTTTTTTTATTCACTTAGGAGTGATTTAGTAGGCCTCACAGCTCCGGAGTAGAGTGGGAGGGGCCTAATTTCACACCTCAGATGCGCACTTAGAATTGCAGAGAAGTTCATGCTGCTTCACATGGAGGGTCCTGCTGCTGTTTGAGGGCCTTAAAGAAGCTATATTCCCCCAAATCTGATCCCTAAGGGCAGGTAGGGCCACAGCAAGGCTGTGGCAAGGTGCTGTAGTAATTTTAACTGGGTGTTGGCTTTAGGCTGCTCCGGTTTGGGCATTAAGGGGTTAATCGTTCTGCAACTTGTGGTGCAATCTTATTAAGGCTTTAGGTACATACTGTGAAAATTTCAAAAGGATTGCTGCATTTTTCACTGTTTTGTAAAATTGTGTGCTCTTTTTATCTCTTAAAGGCACCGTAACGTTTTTTCAAATTGTGTTTTTTATTTGATTAAAGTGATTTCCAAGCCTGTTTGTGTATACTACTAGTCTGTTAAAGATGTCTGACACTAAGGAAAATCCTTGTTCAATGTGTTTAGAAGCCATGGTGGAACCCCCTCTCAGAATGTGTCCCACTTGTACTGATATGTCTATACACTTTAAAGATCATATTGTTGCACTTAAGAATGTGGCCCAAGATGATTCTCAGACTGAAGGTAATGAGGGTAGCCCGTCTGCCTCTCCCCAAGTGTCACAACCAGTTACGCTCATGCAAGCGACGCCTAGTACCTCTAGTACGTCTAACCCTTTTACATTACAAGACTTAGCGTCAGTCATGGATAATTCTCTTACAGCCTTCTTATTTAAACTGCCCATGTTACCTGCAAAGTGTGATAGCTCCGTTTTAAGAACAGATTATGAGCATTCTGACGCTTTGGTAGCTGTATCCGATATACCCTCACAACACTCTGAAGTGGGAGCGAGGGATTTGATGTCTGAGGGAGAAGTCTCTGATTCAGGAAGGGTTCCTCCTCAGACAGATTCAGATACATTGGCTTTTAAATTTAAACTAGAACACCTCCGCGTTTTGCTTAGGGAGGTATTAGCTACTCTGGATGACTGCGACCCTTTGGTGATCCCAGAGAAATTGTGTAAAATGGACAAGTACCTAGAGGTCCCTGTTTACACGGATGCGTTTCCGGTCCCTAAGAGGATTGCGGATATCGTTACTAGGGAGTGGGATAGACCAGGTGTTCCCTTTGTTCCCCCTCCTGTTTTTAAGAAAATGTTCCCCATATCTGACCCTGTGCGGAACTCGTGGCAGACGGTCCCTAAGGTGGAGGGGGCTGTTTCTTCACTTGCTAAATGCACAACCATACCAATTGAAGACAGTTGTGCTTTCAAAGACCCTATGGATAAGAAGTTAGAGGGTTTACTTAAGTAAAATTTTTGTTCAACAAGGTTTTCTTCTCCAGCCTATTGCCTGCATTATTCCTGTAACTACTGCAGCCACTTTCTGGTTTGAGGCGCTGGAAGACTCGCTCCAGATGGAGACCTCATATGAGGAAATTATGGATAGAATTAAGGCTCTAAAGCTAGCTAATTCTTTTATCACTGACGCCGCTTTCCAAATAGCTAAGTTAGCGGCAAAAAATTCAGGTTTCGCCATTTTGGCGCGCAGGGCGCTATGGCTAAAGTCCTGGTCGGCCGATGTGTCGTCTAAATCCAAGCTTTTGAACATCCCTTTCAAAGGAAAGACCCTCTTCGGGCCTGAATTGAGAGAGATTATTTCAGAAATCACCGGCGGAAAAAGCCGTGCTCTCCCTCAGGACAAGTCCTTTAAAACAAAGAACAAAGCTAATTTTCATTCCTTTCGTAATTTCAGGAATGACCCGCTTCATCCTCTCTGGCTGCAAAGCAAGAGGGTAACGCTTCACAGCTCAAGGCAACTTGGAAACCTTGCCAGGGCTGGAATAAGGGGAAACAGGCCAAAAAGCCTGCAGCTGCCACCAAGACAGCATGAAGGGGTAGCCCCCGATCCAGGACCGGATCTAGTAGGGGGCAGAATCTCTCTCTTCGCTCAGGCCTGGGCAAGAGATGTACACGATCCTTGGAGCGTTAGATATTGTATCCCAGGGATATCTTCTAGAATTCAAGGGTTCTCCTCCAAGGGGGAGGTTCCACATTTCTCGTCTGGCTACAGATCAGACAAAGAAAGAGGCGTTTTTACGCTGTGTAGAAGATCTACATACAATGGGAGTGATCCACCCAGTTCCAATCGTGGAACAAGGGCTGGGTTTTTACTCAAACCTGTTTGTGGTTCCCAAGAAAGAGGGAACTTTCAGACCCATCATGGATCTAAAAATTCTAAACAGATTCCTCAGAGTCCCATCATTCAAAATGGAGACCATTCGGACAATCTTACAAATGATCCAGGAAGGTCAATATATGACTACCGTGGATCTAAAGGAAGCATACCTACACATTCCTATCCACAAAGATCATCACCAGTTTCTCAGGTTCGCCTTTCTGGACAAGCATTACCAGTTTGTACCTCTTCCTTTCGGCTTAGCCACTGCTCCCAGAATTTTCACAAAGGTGCTAGGGTCCCTTCTGGCGGTGCTAAGACCGCGGGGCAAAGCAGTGGCGCCTTACCTAGACGACATTTTAATTCAGTCGCCGTCTTTCCAAAGAGCCAAGTCTCACACGGAGATTGTATTGGCCTTTCTGAGGTCTCACGGGTGGAAGGTGAACATCAAAAAGAGTTCTCATTCCCCTCTCACAAGTGTTCCCTTCCTAGGGACTCTAATAGACTCGGTAGAAATGAAAATATTTCTGACGGAGGTCAGAAAATTAAAACTCTTAACTACTTGCCAAGTTCTTCATTCCATTCCCCGGCCATCTGTGGCTCAGTGCATGGAGACAATCGGATTAATGGTAGCGGCAATGGACATAGTCCCTTTTGCTCGGATACACCTCAGACCACTGCAACTATGCATGCTCAAACAGTGAAATGGGGATTATGCAGATTTGTCTCCTCAAATTCAGTTGGACCAGGAGACCAGAGATTCTCTTCTCTGGTGGTTGTCTCAGGAACACCTGTCTCAGGGAATATGTTTCTGCAGGCCAGAGTGAGTCATTGTAACGACCGACGCCAGGCTGGGGTGCGGTCTGGGACTCCATGAAAGCTCAGGGCTTATGGTCTCGGGAAGAAACGCTTCTCCAGATAAACATTCTGGAACTGAGGGCGATATTCAATGCTCTTCAGGCATGACCTCAACTAGCTGCGGCCAAATTCATCAGATTTCAGTCGGACAACATCACGACTGTAACTTACGTCAATCATCAGGGGGGAACAAAGAGTTCCCTAGCGATGACGGAAGTAACCAAAATAATCAGGTGGGCGGAGAACCACTCCTGCCATCTCTCAGCAATTCACATCCCAGGAGTAGACAACTGGGAGGTGGATTTTCGAAGTCGTCAGACTTTTCACCCGGGGGAGTGGGAACTCCACCCGGAGGTATTTGCTCAGCTGACTCAGCTATGGGGCACTCCAGAATTGGATCTGATGGCGTTCCATCAGAACGCCAAACTTCCTCTTTACGGGTCCAGGTCCCAGGACCCCAAGGCGGTATTGATAGAGGCTCTAGCAGCGCCTTGGTCCTTCAATCTGGCTTATGTTTTTCCACCGTTTCCTCTCCTCCCGCGTCTGGTCGCCAGAATCAAGCAGGAAAAGGCTTCGGTGATTCTGATAGCGCCTGCGTGGCCACGCAGGACTTGGTATGCAGACCTAGTGGACATGTCATCTGTCCCACCATGGACACTGCCAATGAGGCAGGATCTTCTAATACAGGGTCCGTTCAAGCATCCAAATTTAGTTTCTCTACGTCTGACTGCTTGGAGATTGAACGCTTAATTCTATCAAAGCATGGGTTCTCTGAGTCAGTTATAGATACTCTAATTCAGGCTAGAAAGCCTGTCACCAGGAAAATCTACCATAAGATATGGCTGAAATATCTTTGTTGGTGTGAATCCAAGGGTTACTCATGGAGTAAGATTAGGATTCCCAGGATATTGTCTTTTCTCCAAGAAGGATTGGAGAAAGGATTGTCAGTTAGTTCCCTAAAAGGACAAATATCTGCTTTGTCTATCCTGTTACACAAGCGTCTGGCAGAAGTACCAGACGTTCAAGCGTTTGCTCAGGCTTTAGTCAGAATCAAGCCTGTCTATAAACCTGTGGCTCCGCCATGGAGTTTGAATCTAGTTCTTTCAGTTCTTCAAGGGGTTCCGTTTGAACCTTTAAGTTGTTATCTTGGAAAGTTTTGTTTTTGGTAGCTAGCTCTTCTGCTCGAAGAGTTTCAGAATTATCTGCCTTACAGTGTGATTCACCTTACCTGGTGTTCCACGCAGATAAGGTAGTTTTGCGTACCAAGCCTGGTTTTCTTCCTAAAGTTGTTTCTAACAAGAATATTAACCAGGAAATAGTTGTTCCTTCTCTGTGTCCTAATCCATCTTTCGAAGAAGGAACGTCTTTTACACAATCTTGATGTAGTTCGTGCTTTAAAGTTCTATTTACAAGCAACTAAGGATTTCAGACAAACATCTTCCTTGTTTGTTATCTATTCTGGTAAGAGGAGAGGCCAGAAAGCGACTGCTACCTCTCTTTCCTTTTGGCTGAAAAGCATCATCCATTTGGCCTATGAGACTGTTGGCCAGCAGCCTCCTGAAAGAATTACTGCTCATTCTACCAGAGCAGTGACTTCCACATGGGCTTTCAAAAATGAGGCTTCTGTTGAACAGATTTGAAAGGCAGCGACTTGGTCTTCACTGCATACTTTTGCCAAATTTTACAAATTCGATACTTTTGCTTCTTCGGAGGCTATTTTTTGGAGAAAGGTTTTGCAAGCAGTGGTGCCTTCCGTTTAAGGTACCTTTCTTGTTCCCTCCCTTTATCCGTGTCCTAAAGCTTTGGTATTGGTATCCCACAAGTAAAGGATGAATCCGTGGACTGGCTACACCTTGTAAGAGAAAACAGGATTTATGCTTACCTGATAAATTACTTTCTCTTGCGGTGTATCCAGTCCACGGCCCGCCCTGGCATTTAAGTCAGGTAAATTTTTTTTGTTTAAACTACAGTCACCACTGCACCCTATTGTTTCTCCTTTTTCTTCCTAACCTTTGGTCGAATGACTGGGGGGTGGAGCAAGAGGGGGAGCTATATGGACAGCTCTGCTGTGTGCTCTCTTTGCCACTTCCTGTAGGGAATGAGAATATCCCACAAGTAAAGGATGAATCCGTGGACTGGATACACCGCAAGAGAAAGTAATTTATCAGGTAAGCATAAATTCTGTTTTTTTATCTCCCCCCATAATTTTAATGAATTTTATATTTATATTTATATATATATATATATATATATATATATATATATATATATATATATATATATATATATATATATATATATATATATACATATATAACAACATTTTAAATTAGGGGGAGATAAAAGGCGAGTTTAAATTCCTCCAATACGCACAAAATATAGAAAAAATAACTAATTGTGTAGTTCATTAACAAATCTAGACAGGCCCAGAGGCTTGTTTTCCCACAAAAAACCTCTGAATTACACTGTTTCCAATGCAGCAAAGGATTCTGGGTAAGATATGCAAATTAAGTACACAATGACACACCTTTTTACTTCAGTCTGCTTTTCAGCAGGTTCCCTTTACGCCAAAGTATCGCTGTTCACACAGCTTATAAACTTAGCTAGAGTTAATGCAGTGATGCCTTTTATCTCCCCCTAATTTAAAATGTTGTTGTATTCTGCCCGGAATCAACTTCACCCAGCAGTGATTCTAACCTTCTCCCAGCTGATGAGTGGCAAAAACCACGAAACAGTCTGTCCTGGGATGGTTATGAATCACTGCACTAACCCTAGTTAAGTTTATAAGCTGTGTGAACAGCGATACTTTGGCGTAAAGGGAACCTGCTGAAAAGCAGACTGAAGTAAAAAGGTGTGTCATTGTGTACTTAATTTGCATATCTTACCCAGAATCCTTTGCTGCATTGGAAACAGTGTAATTCAGAGGTTTTTTGTGGGAAAACAAGCCTCTGGGCCTGTCTAGATTTGTTAATGAACTGCACAATGAGTTATTTTTTCTATATATATATATATATATATATATATATATATATATATATATATATATATATATATATATATATATATATATATATATATATATATACATACATACACTCACACACACATATTTATATATATTTATATATATATGTGAGTGTTATATATATATGTGTGTGTGTGTGTGTTTGATATATATATATATGTGTGTGTGTATGTTCTAATATATATATATATATATATATATATATATATATATATATATATATATATATATACATATATACACACACACATAATATATATATATATATATATATATATATATACATACATACATACATACATGCTCACACAATAGGCATGTATATATGATTTTCTTTATGGTACCTTCTGCTTTCAATAGTATATAGAACTATATAGTCCCTCCTTTATGGTGTGCAAAACTGGTTGCCATTGATTACTACAACCAAAAAGACATTCCATTCAGTAGGGCGTCTTTTCTTGGAGCTCTAAAAATTGTTGCACCTGTCCTAGGCTGAATGATGAGGATGTTGGTTTGCTTAATGTAAATGTCAAGTTAAACTTTCATGATTTAGATTGAGCCTGCAATTAATCACCTTTCTAATTTGCTTCTAATATCAATTTTTCTTTGTTCTCTTGGTATCTTTATTTCAATTTAAGCGTAGGAGCAGGCCCATTTTTGGTTCATCACCTGGGTAGAGCTTGCTGACTGGTGGCTACATTTAGACTCAAATCAGAAAGTGCTACCCAGGTGGTGAACCAAAAATGGGCCGGCTCCCATGCTTACATTCTTGCCTTTTCAAATAAAGATACCAAGAGAATAAAGATAAATTGATATTAGGAGTAAATTAGAGAGTTACTTAAAATTGCTTCTCTATCTGAATCATGAAAGTTTAATTTTGACTAGACTATTTCTTTAATAGAGTCTGAACATTAAACTATTGCTATTTGTTTTTTGTGTGCATTTTTGTTTAGTTTGTATATATCAGATTCTGATTATAGAGTTTAGAATTTGTTGGGGGGGCACACATTTTTAAATTTTGCCCTGAGCGCCAAATTGCCTAGAAATGATCGTGCCATCATGTCACATGCCTTTGCCGCATAATCACAATCTCTTAAGCCTCAAGCTTAATTTGCTTGAGGAGAATATTCTATCACCACATAGCCAAGGTTTCTTTAATACCACTGGCACTCGGATCATTTTTATGGAATATGTCTTTAGTTTTGTAATCACAGCAGTGATTAACATTCACACATTATTTACAAGGACATATTTACACTGACTAGGCCCAGGAAAGTAAACCAATAATTTCTCTTTACACAAAAAAACATTTGCACAAATTAAAAAATAAAAGCATAGACAATTTAAACAGTATTTTATACTACATGGAACAGTGTTTCCTGGGCCTAGTCAGTGTAAATATTTAATATATTCTAGGTTTTTGCTGCACCAGTTAAGGTCAGACACCCTATCTTAAGTACGATTAAATAAGAAGTGGAGGGGGGGGAGTGGGCCACTATGCCCCAAAATGCCCGGGCCTTTTTTTGGTCCCAGTCCGGCCCTGACACACACACACATATAAATACATATGTACACATATATAAATATGACATGTATATGTATGTATCTCAATGATAAAGCCCTTTGCCTGCTTTTTTTTCTAACACCTGAGACCTCATATCTTTGAGCCTGTATAACTTTTTTGTGCAATATTTTTTTTATAATTTTTATTTGATGGTGTTATTATGAGTGTAACTGTACTTTGTAAAGTTTTTTTTATGTGTTTTGTGAGACTTTTTTGTTTAGCAAAACAGTTAACCAGAGCTGAGGTCGCACTAACCCGACATGCCTTAACTTCAATTTCGCTCAAGCAATCGCGTTTTCTTTCTACTTGTAATACAATCAGAAAGCCTGCTGTGTGCAAACACCAGTGATAAATCCTTTGGGGACGATTTATGAAAGTGCGAGCGGACATGATACAATGTAGCGTATCATGTCTGTCGTACATCGATAAATGCAGACAGCATACGCTTTCGGCATTTATCATTGCACAAGCAGTTCTTGGGAATTGCTTGTGCAATGCCGCCCCCTGCAGATTCGTGGCAAATCGGCCGCTAGCAGGGGGTGTCAACTAGCCCGATCGTATAGGATCAGGCGAATTGATGTCCACAGCCTCAGAGCAGGAGGACAAGTTATGGAGCAGCGGTCTTTAGACTGCTGTTTCCGGCGAGCCAGGGGCATCAAGCTCCATTCAGAGCTTGATAATTCGGCCCCAAAATCTCTTGCACATAACTGTTAACACACCACTTGTAATCTGGCCCAGAATGCAGTCCACAGTGAAGAATACTGGTATCACAAAACAATCTATTAAAAGCCTGTTATTAAAATAAAACAATATTGTGATGGATGTTGGCATCAAGAAAATTCCTTCAGATGTTATAAAACAATCAAATGAAAACCAAATCCTCCCTCTATTACATATGCACAAATGAAATGTATAAAAAGTTAAATAAAAGAAAAAATGAGACAACCTCATCAGCTTTAAACTAGCGAGACCCAACAGAATGACGGATACTTCACAGGGGAAAAAAAACAATAAAATTCCACTAAGCAAATGCCTAAAGACATATATATTATAAATTATACAAAGTGTTATAGATATTTACCACCCAAAATCTAAAACAGCAATAAGTAAAATTAAATCAGCAATAAATAAAATGAATAGAAGACACATAAAAGTCTCAAAATAATTTCCAAAAAGTTCTATCACATTGCAAGCTCACACGTTTCTAACAAATAAACATAGTTCAACAAATTCAACTTACGTTCGGCCAGATTACGAGTTTTGCGTTATGAGCTGTGCGGTACTAACTTGCACATTATTGTCACCGCTCACTTACCTACAGCGTTGGTATTACAGGTTTTTACAAAACCGGCGTTAAGTGAGCATAGAGCAAAATTGTGCTTTATACCGCACTCCAATTCCAGCGCTGCTTAAGTCAGCGGTGAGCTGGTTGTACCTGCTCGTGCACCATTTCCCCATAGACATTAATGGTGAGAGCCGGCTGAGAAAAAGTCTAACACCTGCCAAAAATCAGTGTAAAGCTCAGTAATGCAGCCCCATTGATTCCTATGGGGAAACACATTTTATGTATACTCCTAACACCCTAACATGAACCTAGAATCTAAACACCCCTAATCTTACACTTATTAACTCCTAATCTGCCGCCCCTGACATCGCCGACACCTACATTATATTATTAACCCCTAATCTGCCGCTCCGGACATCGCCGAAACCTACATTATACTTATTAACCCCTAATCTGCTGCCCCCAACATTGCCGACACCTACATTATATTTATTAACCCCTAATTTCCCTCACCCAATGTTGCCGCAACCTACCTACACTTATTAACCGCTAATCTGCCGCCCACAATGTCGCCACCACTATAATAAACATATTAACCCCTACTCTGCCGTCCCTAACATCGCTGCCACCTACCTACATTTATTAACCCCTAATCTGCCGCCCCCAATGTTGCCGCCAGTATACTAAATTTATTAACCCCTAAACCTAAGTCTAACCCTAACCCTAACACCCCCTAACTTAAATTAATTAAAATAAATCTAAATAAAACTTACTATTAATAACTAAATAATTCCTATTTAAAACTTAATACTTACCTGTAAAATAAACCCTAAGCTAGCTACAATATAACTAATAGTTACATTGTAGCTAGCTTAGGGTTTATTTTTATTTTACAGGCAAGTTTGTATTTATTTTAACTAGGTAGAATAGTTACTAAATAGTTATTAACTATTTAATAACTACCTAGCTAAAATAAATACAAATTTACCTGTAAAATAAAACCTAACCTGTCTTACACTAACACCTAACCTAACCCTACAATTAAATAAATTCCCTAAATTAAATACAATTAACTAAATTCAAAACAATTAGCTAAATTACAAAACAAACAAACACTAAATTACAGAAAATAAAAAACAAATTACAAGATATTTAAACTAATTACAACTAATCTAATAGCCCTATCAAAATAAAAAAGCCCACCCAAAATAAAAAAAAACCTAGCCTAAACTAAACTACCAATAGCCCTTAAAAGGGCCTTTTGCGGGGCATTGCCCCAAAGAAATCAGCTCTTTTACCTGTAAAAAAAAATACAAACAACCGCCCCAACAGTAAAACCCACCACCCATACAACCAACCCCCCAAATAAAACCCTAACCCTTAGCTCTATTGCAGCCCAAAGCCCTAGCCTAAAAATAAAACCCACCCAATACACCCTTAAAAAATCCTAACACTTACCCCTGAAGATCCACTTACCGGGGGAAGTCTTCATCCAAGCGGCAAGATGTCCTCAACGAAGCTGGCAGAAGTGGTCCTCCAGACGGGCAGAAGTGGTCCTCCAGACGGGCAGAAGTCTTCACCCAGACGGCATCTTCAATCTTCAACCTTCTGACATGGAGCGGCTCAATCTTCAAGACATCCGGCGCAGAGCATCCTCTTCAATTGACGGCTTCTTCTTAAATGAAAAAGGTAAAAGAGCTGATTTCTTTGGGGCAATGCCCCGCAAAAGACCATTTTAAGGGCTATTGGAAGTTTAGTTTAGGCTAGGTTTTTATTTTATTTTGGGTGCTCTTTTTTATTTTGATAGGGCTATTAGATTAGGTATAATTAGTTTAAAGATCTTGTAATTTGTTTTTTATTTTCTGTAATTTAGTGGGGTTTTTTTGTAATTTAGCTAATTGTTTTGAATTTAGTTAATTGTATTTAATTTAGGGAATTTATTTAATTGTAGGGTTAGGTTAGGTCAGGGGTGTCCAAACTTTGCTCTCCAGAGGTTTTGGAACTACATTTCCCATGATGCTCAGCTAGATAAAATGCTGGCTGAGCATCATCGGAAATGTAGTTCCAAAACCTCTGGAGAGCAAAGTTTGGACACCCCTGGGTTAGGTGTTAGTGTAAGACAGGTTAGGTTTTATTTTACAGGTAAATTTGTATTTATTTTAGCTAGGTAGTTATTAAATAGTTATTAACTATTTAGTAACTATTCTACCTAGTTAAAATAAATACAAACTTGCCTGTAAAATAAAAATAAACCCTAAGCTAGCTACAATGTAATTATTAGTTATATTGTAGCTAGCTTAGGGTTTATTTTAGAGGTAAGTATTTAGTTTTTAATAGAAATTATTTAGGTAATGATAGTAGGTTTTATTTAGATTTATTTTAATTATATTTAAGTTAGGTATGGTTAGGGTTAGACTTAGGTTTAGGGGTTAATAGATATAATATAGTGGCGGCAACGTTGGGGGCGGCAGATTAAGGGTTAATAAATGTAGGTAAGTGGTGGCATTGTTAGGGACAGCAGATTAGGGTTTAATAATATTTAACTAATGTTTGCGAGACGGGAGTGCAGCGGTTTAGGGGTTAATATGTTTATTATAGTGGTGGCAATGTCCGGAGTGGCATATTAGGGGTTATTAATTTAATTTTAGTGTTTGCAATGCGGGAGGGCCTTGGTTTAGGGGTTAATAGGTAGCTTATGGATGTTAGTGTACTTTTTAGCACATTAGTTATGAGTTTTATGCTACAGCGTTGTAGTGTAAAACTCATAACTACTGTCTTTAAAATGCGGTACGAATCTTGACGGGATAGGGTGTACCGCTCACTTTTTGGCCTCCCAGGACAAGCTCATAATACCGGCGCTATGGAAGTCCCATAGAAAAAAAGACTATACGTAATTTGCGTAAGTTGATTTGCGGTAAGGCCAAAAAAGTGTGCGGTGCCTCTAAATCTGCAAGACTAGTAAAACCAGCGGTAGTAAAAAAGCAGCGTTATGAGGCTTAACGCTGCTTTTTTACTCATAACGCAAGACTCGTAATATAGCCATTTGAAAGTTATTGGAACTACTCACAATAGAATTTTATGCCCAAAGATCCATTCAGATGTCTCACTGCCACTCAGCGTGTTTCGTCCAATGTCTGAGGTTTAGGCTCTTTCCTCTCCACACTTGTATTGTAGTCTTACAGGGAAACATAGATCTTTATTTTGAAGTTACACAGCCAATATAGCTATTATACGTACAAAATTACAGATTCAATTAACAGGTGTTTAAATCACAAATTAAACTTCATTTTTTGGTCGCTTTTAGCCCTGGTCTCTCCAATTCCCAGTGCAAATTCAATATCTTATGGTGGAGCCAACCTAGACAGGTATGGATCCACAAAAATACTTCTCAATGTGCCTTTAAGGGAAAACACAATCGATGTGTGAAACGTTTTGTGTCATTGTTTGTGCTTTCCCTTAAAGGTACATTGAGGAGTATTTTTCGTGGATCTCTACCGGCCTAGGTCGGTGCACCCTTTATATTTGTGAAAGTGCAAAACAGTAACATCTGTGCAATTCCAGATCTTACGGCTAGATTTAGAGTTCTGCGGCCAAAGGGGTGCGTTAGCTACGCATGCTTTTTCCCCCCCGCACCTTTTAAATACCGCTGGTATTTAGAGTTCACAGAATGGCTGCTTTTTCAGTGTGTTAGGCTCCAAAAAGGGAACGTAGAGCATAATTTACTGCCACTGCAACTCTAAATACCAACGGTGCTTACGGACGCGGCCAGCTTCAAAAACGTGCTCGTGCACGATTCCCCCATAGGAAAAAATGGGGCAGTTTGAGCTTTAAAAAAACCTAACACCTGTAAAAAAGCAGCGTTCAGCTCCTAACGCAGCCCCATTGTTTCCTATAGGGAAACACTACCTAAGTCTGCACCTAACACCCTAACATGTACCCCAAGTCTAAACACCCCTAACCTTACACTTATTAACCTCTAATCTGCCGCCCTCGCTATCGCTGACCCCTGCATATTATTATTAACCCCTAATCTGCCGCTCTGTACACCGCCGCAACCTACGTTATCCCTATGTACCCCTAATCTGCTGCCCCTAACATCGCCGACCCCTATATTATATTTATTAACCCCTAATCTGCCGCCCCCGCTATCGCTGACACCTGCATATTTTTTTAACCCCTAATCTGCCGCTCCGTACACCGCTGTAACCTACGTTATCCCTATGTACCCCTAATCTGCTGACCCTAACACCGCCGACCCCTATATTATATTTATTAACCCCTAATCTGCCGCCCCCAACGTCGCCGCCACCTACCTACAATTATTAACCCCTAATCTGCCGACCGGACTTCACCGCTACTCTAATAAATGTATTAACCCCTAAAGCTAAGTCTAACCCTAACACTAACACCCCCCTAAGTTAAATATAATTTAAATCTAACAAAATAAATTAACTCTTATTAAATAAATTAATCCTATTTAAAGCTAAATACTTACCTGTAAAATAAACCCTAATATAGCTACAATATAAATTATAATTATATTGTAGCTATTTTAGGATTTATATTTATTTTACAGGAAACTTTGTATTTATTTTAACCAGGTACAATAGCTATTAAATAGTTAAGAACTATTTAATAGTTACCTAATTAAAATAATTACAAAATTACCTGTAAAATAAATCCTAACCTAAGTTACAATTAAACCTATCACTACACTATCAATAAATTAATTAAATAAAATACCTACAATTAAACCTAACACTACACTATCAATAAATTAATTAAATACAATACCTACAAATAAATACAATGACTACAAATAAATACAATGAAATAAACTAACTAAAGTACAAAAAATAAAAAAGAACTAAGTTACAAAAAATAAAAAAATATTTACAAACATTAGAAAAATATTACAACAATTTTAAACTAATTACACCTACTCTAAGCCCCCTAATAAAATAACAAAGACTCCCAAAATAAAAAAATGCCCTACCCTATTCTAAAATTAAAATAGAAAAGCTCTTTTACCTTACCAGCCCTGAAAAGGGCCCTTTGCAGGGCATGCCCCAAAGAATTCAGCTCTTTTGCCTGTAAAAAAAAACATACAATACCCCCCCAACATTACAACCCACCACCCACATACCCCTAATCTAATCCAAACCCCCCTTAAATAAACCTAACACTACCCCCCTGAAGATCTCCCTACCTTTTCTTCACCACGCCGGGTTCACCGATCGATCCAGAAGAGCCTCCGATGTCTTGATCCAAGCCCAAGTGGGGGGCTGAAGATGTCCATGATCCGGCTGAAGTCTTCATCCAAGCGGGAGCTGAAGAGGTCCATGATCCGACTGAAGTCTTCTATCAAGCGGCATCTTCAATCTTCTTTCTTCCGGATCCATGTAGTTCATCCCGCCGACGCGGAACATCCATCTTCACCGACGACTTCCCGACGAATGACGGTTCCTTTAAGGGACGTCATCCAAGATGGCGTCCCTCAAATTCCGATTGGCTGATAGGATTCTATCTGCCAATCGGAATTAAGGTAGGAAAAATCTGATTGGCTGATGGAATCAGCCAATCAGATGCAAGTTCAATCCGATTGGCTGATCCGATAGAATGCGAGCTCAATCTGATTGGCTGATTGGATCAGCCAATCGGATTGAACTTGAATCTGATTGGCTGATTCCATCAGCCAATCAGATTTTTCCTACCTTAATTCCGATTGGCTGATAGAATCCTATCAGCCAATTGGAATTCGAGGGACGCCATCTTGGATGACGTCCCTTAAAGGAACATTCATTCGTCGTCTAGTTGCCGGAAGAAAAGGATGGATCCGCGCTGGAGGTCTTCAAGATGGAGCCGGTCGTCATCGGATGGAAGAACATAGAAGATGCGGCTTGGATGAAGATGTTTGCCGGTCCGGATGTCCTCTTCTACCCGCTTGGATCAAGACTTCAGCTGGAGGATGGATGTCTTCAGCCCCCCGCTTGGGCTTGGATCAAGACATCGGAGGCTCTTCTGGATCGATCTGTGAACCCGGCGTGGTGAAGACAAGGTAGGAAGATCTTCAGGGGCTTAGTGCTAGGTTTATTTAAGGGGGGTTTGGGTTAGATTAGGGGTATGTGGGTGGTGGGTTGTAATGTTGGGGGGGGGGTATTGTATGTTTTTTTTTCTCCAGGCAAAAGAGCTGAATTCTTTGGGGCATGCCCCGCAAATGGCCCTTTTAAGGGCTGGTATGGTAAAAGAGCTGTTCTATTTTAATTTTAGAATAGGGTAGGGCATTTTTTTATTTTGGGGGTCTTTGTTATTTTATTAGGGGGCTTAGAGTAGGTGTAATTAGTTTAATTTAATGTTTGTAAATATTTTTTTATTTTTTGTAACTTAGTTCTTTTTTATTTTTTGTACTTTAGTTAGTTTATTTAATTGTATTTATTTGTAGGTAGTAGCTATTAAATAGTTATTAACTATTTAATAGCTATTGTACCTGGTTAAAATAAATACAAAGTTGCCTGTAAAATAAATATTAATCCTAAAATAGCTACAATATAATTATAATTTATATTGTAGATATATTAGGGTTTATTTTACAGGTAAGTATTTAGCTTTAAATAGGAATAATTTATTTAATAAGAGTTAATTTATTTCGTTAGATTTAAATTATATTTAACTTAGGGGGTTGTTAGGGTTAGGGTTAGAGTAGTGGTGTGGTCCGGTCGGCAGATTAGGGGTTAATAAGTGTAGGTAGGTGTCGGCGACGTTGAGGGGGGCAGATTAGGGGTTAATAAATATAATATAGGGGTCGGCGGTGTTAGGAGCAGCAGATTAGAGGTTCATAGGGATAACGTCGGTTGCGGCGGTGTACGGAGCGGCAGATTAGGGGTTAAAAAATTTTAATAGAGTGGCGGCGATGTGGTGGGGCCTAGGTTTAGGGGTACATAGGTAGTTTATGGGTGTTAGTGTACTTTAGAGCACAGTAGTTAAGAGCTTTATAAACCGGCGTTAGCCCAAAAAGCTCTTAACTACTGACTTTTTTCTGCGGCTGGAGTTTTGTCGTTAGATTTCTAACGCTCACTTCAGCCACGACTCTAAATACCGGCGTTAGAAAGATCCCATTGAAAAGATAGGATACGCAAATGACGTAAGGGGATCTGCGGTATGGAAAAGTCGCGGCTGCAAAGTGAGCGTTAGACCCTTTCCTGACTGACTCTAAATACCAGCGGTAGCCCAAAACCAGCGTTAGGAGCCTCTAACGCTGGTTTTGACGGCTAACGCCAAACTCTAAATCTAGCCGTTAGTTTTTTCACTTATACAAGAAGATATCTGGCTCCATTCGGGTCATAAAGAATTATCTGAATGCACATACCTAATAGTTACACAGCTTAAGTGTCTAAAAGGTAGTAATGCTGCATTTGCAACTTATTCCCTGCACATATAATTAAAAAATATGAGTAATGTGTTTCAACTGATTGATACAACCTTCTTTAAGCTCAAATTATTCTACTATGTGTCTCCTATTTAAACCAAAACCAACGAATGAAAACTTTACTTTCTTAGGGGCATATTTATGAATGTGCGAGCCAACATGATCTAATATAGCGGATCATGTCCACTGCACATCGATAAATGCCAACAGCATACTCTCTCTGCATTTATCATTGCACCAGCAGTTCTTGTGAACTGCTGGTGCAATGCCGCCCTCTGCAGATTTGCGGCAAATCGGCCGCTAGCAGGGGGTGTCAATCAACCTGATTTTATTCTATTGGGTTGATTTCTGTCCGCGGCCTCAGAGCAGGCAGACAGGTTATGGAGCAGCGGTCTTTGTAGCTTGATAAATATGCCCCTTAGTATCAAATGTAATATCATTTTGCTTATATTCTTTTGACAACTATCCTAAAGTGACAATTATATACTTCATAGATAAATGCTTTATTTCTTAAAAAAAAATAAAAAAAAATTACCAATCCCCCAAATAATGACATTAATAATTAAAAACCATCACATAAAATAATACATTAAAGGGACATAAAACAAGTTGGGATATAGACAAAATATAATAATATGTACTTTAATTACTTTACCTGCAAATGTATACTGCAGTGCCTCGCTATTGACCCTTTCTTTTTAGTTTCTGAATTGTAAAGATCTAACTCCCCCACACAATTTCTTTTAATGGCTATAGCTATATCTATTGTTATTTTGGTAGAATACAAAAATGCATAGGGATTATCTGCTGGAGCATGCCTAGAAGCTGTGAACTCAGTTGAAATACAATGCCTATGTCTAAACACTGATAAGGGGGTGGTGTTGGCTGCCCCAGGCAGCATAGCTATGTAATTCATTTTGCTTAGTTTTGAAAATTATTTTAAAATACTTGCCAGCTTATCTTAAACAATTTTTTTATGCAAACTATTTTTAATTAATTAGCCCTTTTAGGATATGCACAGATCTCAACCTGTTTTATATCCCTTTTAAAACTAAAAACCATCACATTTAATAATAGTTTACAGGGGCAATAGAGTGTTTGCTTGAAAGGAACAGTAACGCCAAAAGGTATGCTTGCCTGATTCAAATAGAGTATGATATGCTAAAAAAAAACTTCCAAATGACTTCTATTCTCTAATTTGTTTCTTTCTCTTGGTATCGTTTATTGAAACACATACCTAGGTAGGCTCATGAGCAGCAATGCACTACTGGGAACTAGCTAGTGATTGGTGTTATATATAGCTCTTGTCATTGGCTCACAAAATGTGTTCAGCTGGCTCAAAGTAGTGCATTGCTGCTCCTTCAACAAAGAATACTGTAGTGTTCCCCTATTAAAGGGACATGAAACCAATTTTTTTCTTTCCTAATTCAGATAGAGCATACGATTTTAAACAACTATCCAATTTACTTATATTATCAATTTTGCTTCATTCTCTTGGTATCCTGTATAAAAGGAGCAACAATGCACTACTGGGAGCTAGAAGAACACATCTGTAATCAAAATATAAGAGGTATATGTGTGCAGCCACCAATCAGCAACCAGCTCCCTCCTCCTGAGCCTACTTGGGTATACTTTTCAACAAAGGATACCAAGATAACAAAGCAAATTAGATCACAGAAGTAAATTGGAAAGTTGTTTAAACCTGTATGCTCTATCTGTATCATGAAAGAACATTTTTGGGTTTTATGTCCCTTTAAAGTGATGGTAAACTCTCCCCTTTATAAAAACAGATCCAGAATGTTAGTGATATTTTAGATGGAGTTGAATTAATAAGTTATAATGAAAGTGCGCTATAATTTAATTTTTTAATATATATATGAAATTAAAATTCCTGCGCTCCGCCGCCCACTTCAAAAGTAAATTTTTCTGTGAGCTCTCCAATCAGCACTCTAGCTACAACAAAAGGCAACCAAAGGGGAGAGCGCTGATTGGAGAACAGTTCATAACTTTGGTTCACAGAAAAATTGAGTGGGTGGCAGAGCACAGGAAATTTGAATTTCATATCCATATTAAAAAGTAAGTTATAGCACATCGTCATTACAACTGATGAATTAAACTCCATCTAAATATCACTAATAATACTAGGCCTCAATCCGATATGCAGCGTCGCCCGCAAAAGCCGGAGATGTCAAATTTTGCGCTGGTTTGGTATCACATATACGGCGTAACCTAGAAGTTACGCTCGTATATTTCTGCCTTCGGCCGTAGTTTTTTGGCCCATAGACAGGTATACCAAACCAGAGCAGTTTGGTATCCAATATGCAGCGTAAGGACTTATGTGGCGAAAATGGAGAAATCTTACTCCATTTTCACCTCGCCACAAATTGCAGGCGTAGTAAGCCTTACGCTGTGTATTGGAGCCCCGTAACTCCCTAAACTAGCTGCAAAATAAAACCCAACACCTAACGCATGCGCAATGTCTATCTACCTGTTACCGAGAACTGCTACATAAAACCTAACACCTAACGCATGCGCAATGTCTATCTACCTGTCAACCGCGATCCCCCGCCACAATCCCTAATAAAGTTATTAACTCCTAAACCACCGCTCCCGGACCCCGCCGCCAGCTACATTAACTACCCCCTAATGTAAGCCCCTTACACTGCCACGACCTACATTAACTACCCCCTAATGTGAGCCCCTTACACCGCCACCACCTACATTAACTACCCCCTAATGTGAGCCCCTTACACCGTCGCCACCTACATTACCTACCCCTAATGTGAGCCCCTTACACTGCCGCCAGCTATATTAAATTATTAACCCCTAATCTAATCCCCCTACCCCGCCGCCAGCTATATTAAATTATTAACCCCTAATCTAATCCCCCTACCCCGCTGCCAGCTATATTAAATTATTAACCCCTAATCTAATCCCCCTACCCCGCCGCCAGCTATATTAAAATAATTAACCCCTAAAATAATAAGATATCCCTACCACTAAACCTAAATCTAACCCTACAAATAGCCCTGAAAAGGGCTTTTTGCGTGGCATTACCCCAAAGTAAACAGCTCTATTGCCAGCCCTTAAAAGGGCTTTTGCTGGGCTTTGCCCCAAAGTAATCAGCTCTTTTACCAGCCCTTAAAAGGGTTTTTGGCAGGGCATTGTCACAAAGTAATCAGCTCTTTTGCCTATAATCTAAATCTCCCTATGCCGCCTCCACCTATAATAAATGTATTACCCCCTAATCTAATCCCCCTACACTGCCGCAACCTATATTAACTATATTACCCCCTAATCTAATCCCCCTACACCGCCGCCACCTATATTAACTATATTAACCCTAATTATATTAGGGTTAATATAGTTAATATAGTTATTATATTATATATATATATATATATATATTAAGTATAATAACCCTATCTAACTCTAACACCCCTAACTAAATTCTTATTAAAATAAATCTAATTAATATTAATATTATTAATTAAAATATTCCTATTTAAATCTAAATACTTACCTATAAAATAAACCCTAAGATAGCTACAATATAATTAATAATTACATTGTAGCTATTTTAGGGTTTATATTTATTTTACAGGTAACTTGGTATTTTAACTAGGTACAATAGCTATTAAATAGTTAATAACTATTTAATAGCTACCTTGTTAAAATAACTACCAATTTACCTGTAAAATAAATCCTAACCTAAGTTACAAATACACCTACACTATCAATAAATTAAATAAACTACAAATATCTAAACTAAAATACAATTAAATACACTAAACTAAATTGCAAAAAAAAACACTAAATTACAAAAAATAAAAAAAGATTACAAGAATTTTAAGCTAATTACACCTGTTCTAAGCCCCCTAATAAAATAATAAAGCCCCCCGAAATAAAAAAAATGCCCTACCCTATTCTAAATTAAAAATTAACCAGCTCTTTTACCAGCCCTTAAAAGGGCTTTTTGTGGGGCATGCCCCAAAGTAATCAGCTCTTTTGCCTGTAAAAAAACACAATACCACCCCCAACATTAAAACCCACCACCCACATACCAGTGACGTGCGGTGAGGTCAGAGGCAAGTGAGGCACTGGCTATGATATGCCCGAGAAGAAGCCAATATATGAACCATAGTGGTAGCTTAAATTGACGATTAAATTAGCAGGTTGCATAAGGGCAATTAGCATGATTGAACATGGTATTGCAAAATAGCTTCAGAGAAAAAAAAAAGACAACTTTTTTGTTTTAAAAATAGAACTCTTTAATAAATAACATAGAACAAATTCGAACTGGTGGTGGGGTGTAATCATGAACACTTGAAACTGGGACTTTTTTGTAGCACTGCAGACATGTTTTCTTTCCTGTGGTCGGGCACCTACAGAGTCTCATTTATAAATAAAGTCAATTCGTCTTTCTTTTAAAACAAACTTTTCGGTTACTTTCTTGTAGAAATCCTCTTTGTCTTTAGCTTTTAACATTAAAAGTCTAGGTGTCTCAATAGACAAGAGTGCCAGTGAGGAAAGTCGACTCTGTTCAGTCCTATTGCGACTGTGGGTTTTTATTCTTTTCAATGTAGAAAATGATCGTTCTACAGAAGCTGTTGTAGCTGGCATTGTGAGCACCAGCTTGAATAATTTTACAGCCTCTGGAAGACCATTCATCAAATCATTCTCAATCACAAAATTGAGGAGCTGTAACGGTGATTTGCATTCAGTCCTTACTCTTTCTGCACTGTATAAGCCCACCAGATCACATTTGAGTCGAAGCAAATCAAAGTGCTTTCTGTATTTTCCTAGGCTTTGCAGTTTGGTGTCATCAAAATTTTCTGCAATTTCTTTAAGTTTTGTACAGTCAACCAAACTGAGAAACGATAGCTCCTCATAATGATCAAATCTGGCTTTCATCTGAACAATCACATTGTCCAGAATATTATAAAGCATCCTTCTCCTTACATCTCTTATAGGCTGATTGCCTCTCTCATTCTCTGTGAGCCCAAATCTGACGCATCTGTCCTCAAATCGCTTATAGAAAGCGTCAAAGTCTTGTCTCTGGCGTTCCAGAAATGCCATTACTTCCCGAATTGACTCACAGCAGAATGCAACATCCATTACTCTATTCTGTAGTATAAGAAATAATCCGTCAGTTTTTAAGAAAATTTCCTCATATGCCATAAGTAGGAAGCAGGTTGATGCTTTATTCAGCCATTGTAGAAATCCAGAAGCAAGCAACGCGGTGTCACCCTCCCATTTCTCTTCATCATCAACTATAATCCCGAACATAGCACGCAGATCAGGAAGGTACATGTTGACCGTCTGCACTAGTCTGGAGTTTGTACTCCATCTGGTGGGTGCCGCTCTTGGTAAACGTTTCTTTACCACATCGTCCAGTAGGTGGGTGCACTTGGTCGACTGAAAAAAGAGACAAGATGCTCCAGTTTTGAAAAAAATATTTTACACTCAGGCATACATTTTGCTGAATGCGAAAGCACCAGATTCAATTTGTGGGCATAACAATGGAAAAATGTTGCTTCTGGAACTTTTTCTTTTATCTTGGCCTGAACCCCATTAAGATCTGATGCCATCACAGCAGCTCCATCGTAAGTCTGACTTACCAGCTTTTGCAAACAATTGTATTTCTCCAACACTCCAAATACATAATTAGCAATAGCTGTTGCTCATCTGTCAATCACTTCATCAAATCCCAAGAACGCCTCCTTAACCTCACAAGTCAACTCATTGTTCGTCACATAACGAAAAATTACAGATATCTGGGATTTGTTAGTGACATCAGTTGTCTCATCAACTTCAATAGCAACAAATGGGGTTGCATTGATCTCCTTTTTTATGTCATCTCTAATGACATCAGCGACTGATTCTATTAAATCGTTTTGGATTCTGTTAGATAATACAGTTCCAAAGGTTTTAAAAGCTATTAGATTCTGGATGTGACTGAGTGATTTCTCATGTATATTGAGGCCCCTGGATAGATTTTTTAAATCTGCAAATCCTGTACTTGTCCAAATGGTGTCGGTAGTGGAGAACAGAAGGCATGGAAAACAGTAAAGGTAATTATTTGTAGCACAGCCACACAGTCACTCTTTTCTCTGATACCACTCTGTTTGAAAATACCTTGTTATATTTTTCTGTGGCTGAACTAGTTCTTTAAGCTCAGGCATTGGTCTTCCATTATTTATGACTTCGCGTTTTGCTTGGAAATCCAGTCTGGAAAAATTCTTCAAAATGGTAACTTCAAAGTGTACACCTGTCAAGAGAGAAAAGAAAAATTATAGGTAGAGAACAATAGAAAAAGAAAAGTGAATTTAAACGTAAAAAGAAACAGATTGTGTAAAAAACAGCAAATAACTTACTTTGTGCCTAATGATCACATAGACATTTTCAGTGTATCCATGTCCTCCTTAGTGAGATATGGAAGCTGACATCTGAATAATCTTCAAAAGTCATAGAACCCAAAAACATTATGCTCATGATTCAGACTACTGTGCATATGATGCATGCAATGCTATTTGTGTTAGTAGGAACATAAATGCACTAGTGTGAGCTAAACATATCAGATAAGACAATGAAAAGAGGTATATGTGCATTGTGCAGCAACCAATCAACAGCTGTTACGCTACCAGTAGTCCATTGCTGCTGCTTAGCTAGCTTTCCTCCTGACTATGGTTTTCACAAAATGAAATATAATAAATGATATACAATAATAAATAGGAATATTACATATTTTGTCCTTTATTCTAGTGATGTAGTCCAGAAACAAGCTAGCACAAACAAACACAAACAAATAATATCCATAACAGCAAATAACGTCCAAACAGAAGCTGTTCATTCCAAAAAAAACTAACACAAATGATTGAGTTTTACCTTAAAGGGACATGAAAAACAAAACTTCTCCCTCAGGATTTCAGTAGAACATACAATTTTAAGCTACTTTCCTGTTTACTTCTATTATCCAAAAAAATGTATTCTCTTGGTATCATTTGTTGAAGGAGCAGCAATGCACTACTGTTTTCTAACTGAACACATGGGTGAGCCAATGACAATCATTATGCATTATGCAATATGCAGCCACCAATCAGCCCCTAGAACCTAGGTTCTTTGTTGCTCCTGCGCTTATCAGGGATAAACATTTCAGCAAAGGATAGCAAGAGAAGCAAGCAAAATGATTGTGGAAGCATAAAAATAAAATAGTATGTTATGTTATTGATTCAGCAATGGAAGCTTGTTTAAAAAGGTTTTTTTATTACAACATATCCCCCTTTTAAGATGCCACACATAAAAGGTCATTTATGATTCAATACAAAATTCAAATTCTTGGGGGCTGTAATATTATTATCAGGTTAATAATTCCATGTAATTTCATTAGTTGAGTAATACAGCCAAGCCTTCAAAGGCTACAGTTGACCCATTCAAAATGAGTAATAAAAAAGCAGATACAGCACCAGACCAGTGCACTAACGTCACTCTGCAGTTCCATGAGTACATAAAAAATACATCTACATGTTTAGTCATGGACTAATCTTTTCTTTGAATGCATCATTCTATCTAGCATGTATTTAATAAGAAATGTGACTTGATTTGGCCAATTTACACAATGATTGCCACAGGGGGAGCTCTATTCCAATTTCAAACTAAAGATATTTAGCTGCTAATCACATATTAATCCTAAATTCCTAACAGTAAACTGCCAAAACATTCACAAGATGGATGCTCATTCTGTAAATTTAATTTAGTAAGCATAAGCAGAGAACATTTAAGTAGCAATAGCAACATTGAATATGCAAGCAAAGAAAATAAATAATTAAAGTGAATTTCACTTTAATTATTTATTTTCTTTGCTTGCAAATTCAATGTTGCTACTGAAATCCTCTCTGCTTACTACATTATTTTTACAGAATGAGCTGCCATCTTGTGAATTTGTGCACAGTAAATTTTTACTATATTATAGGCAGAGTAGTAGTAGCCTCCCCAGTCCCCCTCTGATGTTAAACTTTGTGTATGACCCGGTCAGTGTTGAAACTTGCTTGCTATGCTATGTTCTCTGGCTCTTGCCCTTACTAATATAATGAGCAGCCATCTTGTGATTTTGTGCACATTAAATATTATAGGAAGAGAAGTGGCTGCCCCCTCTGATGTTAAACTTTGTGTCTCACAACAAGGTCAGTGTTGTAACTTGCTATGCTATCTTCTCTGCTTACTAAATACATTTTACAGAATGTTTAGCTATCTTGTGATTTTGTGAACATTAAATATTATAGGCAGAGAAGTGGCTGTCCCCTCTGATGTTTAAGTGTGTGACTGTCACGGTCAGACACTTAAAGTTTAACATCAGAGGGGGCAGCCACTTCTCTGCCTTAATATATTTTACTGCAGTGTGTTCACAAAATCACAAGATGGCTACTAAACATTCTGTAAAATTTATTTAGTAAGCAGAGAAGATAGCATAGCAACTAGCAAGTTACAACACTGAACAGGTCAGAGTCAGACACAAATTTTAACATCAGAGGGGACAGCCACTTCCTGCCTATAATATATTAATGTGCACAAAATCACAAGATGGCTGCTCATTCTGTAAAATATATTTAGTAAGCAGCCAGAGAACAAGAAGGAACATAGCATAGCAACTTAGCAAGTTACAACACTGACCAGACACAAAGTTTTACATCAGATGGGGAGACCACTACTCTGCCTAATGCCTATAATAAATTATTTATTATGTGCACTAAATCACAAGATGGCTGCTCATTAAAATATATTTATTAAGCAGCCAGAGAAGTAGAGAACATACCATTAGGATAGCAACTTGCAAGTTTTGCTTAATAAATGTATTTTGTGTATGACCTGGTCAGTGTTGTAAGTTACAACACTGACCGTGTCATACACAAAATACATTTATTAAGCAAATAAGCACTAAATCACAAGATGGCTGCAAGATGGCTGCTCATTAACATATATTAAGCTGCCAGAGAAGTTGGGAAGTCGAACATACCATCATCCACATAGCATAGCAACTTGCAAGTTTTGCTTAATAAATGTATTTTGTGTATGACCTGGTCAGTGTTGTAAGTTACATTTATTAAGCAAATAAGCACAAAATCACAAAATGGCTGCTCATTAAAATATATTTCTTATTTTAATATATTTATTAATAGTAAAAGTTACAATACTGACCTTGTCTAACACAAAATACATTTATTAAGCAAATAAGCACAGCACTAAATCACAAGATGGCTGCAAGATGGCTGCTCATTAAAATATATTTATTAAGCTGCCAAAGTTGGGAAGTGAAACAACATAGATAGATAGCATAGCCAGCAACTTAAAGGTTTTGCTTAATAAATGTATTTTGTGTATGACCTGGTCAGTGTTGTAAGTACTTACAACACTGACCGGGTCATACACAAAATACATTTACTAACTAAGCAAATAAGAGGATCAGACTGCGTCACAAGTTCCTAGTTGAAAACACACACAGGCACTTCAAATTTAAGCAGAGGGGGGGCAGGCACCCACCACTACCCGGTCCAGTATATTTTTAACTTACAATTTATACAAGGTTAACCCCAAGCCTCACAATAAAAAATATACATGTCATGATGATATTACAATAATTACATAATACAGGCTGTACTACTGCCCGAACGATCATCACACTATCACACACGGCATGGCTGTCATTCTTGATGACTTACTTGTGTGACAGACTGTGTGCAGTGTGCACTTCTTGGAAGGCTCCTTCCTTCAGGTGAGTGCGGTCACAGGTGACAGGCTGAGCTGAGCCGACAGGTCCTCACGGTCAGGCAGGGGCAGCAGCTGCGATATGCGGTGTGCGCGTCTCACTCAGAGTCTGTAGAGATCGGGCAGCCTCCTCCTCCACTAGTCGCTACTTGGCTCAGAGGTGTCAAGCAGGAATGAGTGGCACTGTGACTGGCTGTTGTTCCCGCCACCGCCGCCGCGCTGCTCCTTCCTTGCGCATGCGCAGACACTCAGTCTCAGTAGTGCACTTGTAAGGCTAAGCAGGGCCAGGGAGTCAACACCGGTGTTGATTGGATGAGACGGTCTCCCAGGGAACAGTCGAGGCCTCATGATAGATGCCTCATATAGTAATTTTCTCAGCCGCGCTGCTCCTGCAAATCACCACCGGGTGATGCTGCAGAGCAGCTAGATATAAAAATACACTACAAATATTGCACAATAGAGAAACACCAGAACCCAGTGCCTCTCTATTGCGCAATATTACAGTTTGACATGTCAAAAAAAAAAAAATTTACTTTTTTTTTTATAATAAAACTCTCTATTTGTTTTTCTTTTGGCCCAAATGGCAGGTGCGGCACTGCCTCACCTGCCTCCAATGAGTGCACGTCACTGCCACATACCCCTACTCTAAACCCACCCAAAACCCCCTTAAATAAACCTAACACTAAGCCCCAGAAGATCTCCCTACCTTGAGTCACCTTCACCCAGCCAGGCTGAACTCTTCATCCAATCCGGGCGATGTCTTCATCCAAGCGGCAAAGAAGAAGTCTTCCATCCGGCGATGTCTTCATCCAAGCGGCAAAGAAGAGGTCCTCCATCGGGGCGAAGTTTTCCTCCAAGCGGCATCTTCAATCTTATTTCTTCAGACCTCCGACGCGGAACATCCAGCTGGCCCGACGACTGAAAGACGAATGAAGTTTCCTTTAAATGACGTCATCCAAGATGGCGTCCGTCGAATTAAGGTAAGAAAATCTGATTGGCTGATTCAATCAGCCAATCAGATTCAAGTTCAATATGATTGGCTGATCCAATCAGCCAATCAGATTGAGCTCTCATTCTATTGGCTGTTCCGATCAGCCAATAGAATGAAAGCTCAATCTGATTGGCTGATTGGATCAGCCAATCGGATTGAACTTGAATCTGATTGGCTGATTAAATCAGCCAATCAAATTTTCTTACCTTAATTCCGATTGGCTGATAGAATCCTATCAGCCAATCGGAATTCGACGGACGCCATCTTGGATGACGTCATTTAAAGGAAACTTCATTCATCTTTCAGTCGTCGGACCAGCTGGATGTTCCGCGTCGGAGGTCCGAAGAAAGAAGATTGAAGATGCCGCTTGGAGGAAAACTTTGCCCCGATGGAGGACCTCTTCTTTGCCGCTTGGATGAAGACATCGCCGGGATGGAAGACTTCTTCTTTGCCGCTTGGATGAAGACATCGCCGGATGGAAGACTTCTTCTTTGCCGCTTAGATGAAGACATCGCCCGGATTGGATGAAGAGTTTGGCCCAGCTGGTTGAAGACGACTCAAGGTAGGGAGATCTTCTGGGGCTTAGTGTTAGGTTTATTTAAGGGGGATTTGGGTGGGTTTAGAGTAGGGGTATGTGGGTGGTGGGTTTTAATGTTGGGGGTGGTATTGTGTTTTTTTTAACAGGCAAAAGAGCTGATTACTTTGGGGCATGCCCCGCAAAAAACCCTTTTAAGGGCTGGTAAAAGAGCTGGTTAATTTTTAATTTAGAATAGGGTAGGGCATATTTTTATTTTGGGGGGCTTTATTATTTTATTAGGGGGGCTTAGAATAGGTGTAATTAGCTTAAAATTCTTGTAATCTTTTTTTATTTGTTGTAATTTAGTGTTTGTTTGTTTTTGTAATTTAGTTTAGTGTATTTAATGGTATTTTAGTTTAGATATTTGTAGTTTATTTAATTTATTGATAGTGTAGGTGTATTTGTAACTTAGGTTAGAATTTATTTTACAGGTAAATTGGTAATTATTTTAACAAGGTAGCTATTAAATAGTTATTAACTATTTAATAGCTATTGTACCTAGTTAAAATAAATACCAAGTTACCTGTAAAATAAATATAAACCCTAAAATAGCTACAATGTAATTATTAATTATATTGTAGCTATCTTAGGGTTTATTTTATAGGTAAGTATTTAGATTTAAATAGGAATATTTTAATTAATAATATTAATATTAATTAGATTAATTTTAATAAGAATTTAGTTAGGGGTGTTAGAGTTAGATAGGGTTATTATACTTAATATATATATAATATAATAACTATATTAACTATATTAACCCTAATATAATTAGGGTTAATATACATAATATAATAACTATATTAACTATATTAACACTAATATAATTAGGGTTAATATAGTTAATATAGGTGGCGGTGGTGTAGGGGGATTTGATTAGGGGGTAATATAGTTAATATAGGTGGCGGCGGTATAGGGGGATTAGATTAGGGGTTAATAATTTAATATAGGTGGCGGCGGTATAGGGGAATTAGATTAGGGGTTAATAATTTAATATAGGTGGTGGCGGTATAGTGGGATTAGATTAGGGGTTAATAATTTTAATATAGCTGGCGGCGGGGTAGGGGGATTAGATTAGGGGTTAATAATTTTAATATAGCTGGCGGCGGGGTAGGAGCTCACATTAGGGGGTAGTTAATGTAGGTGGTGGTGGTATAAGGGGCTCACATTAGGGGGTAGTTAATGTAGGTGGCGGCGGGGTCCAGGAGCGGCGGTTTAGGGGTTAATAACTTTATTAGCTGCGGTGGGGTCCGGGAGCGGCGGTTTAGGGGTTATAACATTTTTTTATTATTAGGAGAGTGAGGGGGGATAGAGGATAGAGGGGTATACTTGTCGGGCTATGTTTGGGAGGCGTGTTAGACAGTAACGGGAGATTTAATAACTTAGTCAGGTTTTGTAGGCGCCGGGCAGTTTCTAAAGTGCCGTAAGTCCCTGGTGACTCCAGAAATTTGTACTTACGCAGATTTCTGGACATCGCTGTTTTATCAGACTTACGGCACTTTAGCAATTGCCGGCGGGGTATATTGGATAGCTCGAGTTGCGAGCTGAAACTACGGGCGGCAGGGGCTCCCTTGATTGCGCCGCAAACTACGATCCACTAATCTGTTTTTATAAAGGGGAGAGTTTACCATCACATAAAGTTAGATCACAGCAGGTAAGGAATGAGAGAGGGTCTTATTTATTTGCAGGTAACTTATACAACATAGAGTCCTTCATATGTATGGTACATCAGAAACACTTTGATATGCCAATATATAAAGATAGATATAACTTGCTTGAGAAACACTTTTAATATTATGAACTGCAGCAGCTTCAAGTGGAAAGCAGCCCCTCCTTGTCCTGTTTGTCAGCTGAAGTTAAGCTCCCTGCAACTATCAGTGCACAACTGCTGCTGATTTGATATACCATTTTACAGTTACATGCTACAGTAATATAGGTCACAGTTCTTTCAGGATATCTGTGAGTGTTATTAAATAATATATATATATATATATATATATATATATATATATATATATATATATATATATATATATAGACACGTTGATTGGAGTAGCCGTGTTAGTCCAGAGATTTAGATATCAAAATAACAAGAGTATTGCATTGAGCAATGATACTTTTTTATTGGACTAACTATACATTTATAAGTTGACAAGCTTTCGGAAGAGTTCCTTCCTTTATCAAGTCTAAAGCAATACTGACCAATTCAATGGAATTTACAGATTATATCTTAAAACCCAGAATAGCTAAGAAGACAGTGCAGGGAGAGGAGGAGGTGTCGTAAAAATCATGAGGGGGGCTTAGGTAACAGGCAGACAGTGTCCAGTGTAGGAGAACAGACAGGGGAAATATATAGGTTTACATAGAGCATATACTGACATAAAGTTATATATCAACTTTGAATCAATATCTATAAAGATGTGAAATTGTATATACAGGGGGAATACAAAAGTTAAAAAAAACAAAAGTGTGGACATAGGCTTACCTATGTACCTATGTATAAAGAATGTGGAATATACAATGTAATTGACTAAATGAACGTACATTACAAAAAAATTTGATAATGTGTTAAGCAAGAATCCAGAGTCCACATTTAGTCCAGAATTAAACAGGTTGAAGTGCATTATCATTTTAATTTCAAAGGTTTTTCTTTCCATGGTGTTTTTGAAGTTGCCTCTGAGAATTTTGATTTTGAGGTTTTGGATGGAGTGGTCAGGTTGGGTGAAAGGGTGACCAACAGGGGTGCAGTATTTTGTTTCACAGTGGATTTTGATTGAGTGTCTGTGTAAGTTCATTCGAAGGTGCAGTTTTTGACTTGTTTTGCCAATATAGCATCCAATTTCACATGCAGTGCAATGTATCATGTATACCACATTTGCAGATATACATGAATATGCCCCTGTAATGTTATAAGATTTATTATTGTGATTTGCTGTGCTGCTTTCACAAACGTGTTGACACAGTTTGCAGAGAGCTTTATAGCAGCACTTGGTTCCATTCTGAATGTTCTTTTTCTCAAGGGGTAGCTTCCTATGTACCAGTTTCTGCTTTAGGTTAGGTGGTTGTCTGTATGCCAGGATTGGGGGTTTTGGAAAGATTTTTTTGAGTGTGGGATCCTCTAAGAGTAGTGGCTGTAAGTCTTTGATGATTTGAAGGGTTTGTGAGGGTGAGTGGCTAGGAATCTTTGTTCTAAGTCAGCCATGAAGAGGTTTGCGTACTGTGGTGCCATTTTGGTGCCCATGGCTGTTTCCATGGTTTGTAAGTAGATGGAGTGGTTGAAGATGAAATAATTGTGAGTAAGTATAAATTCTGTAAGTTTACTGACTGTAGAAGCACTATATGTCTGGTTAGGGCTGTTGGAGGAAAGAAAGTTTAAGCAGGCATCAATACCATCTTTATGTGGAATATTGCTGTAAAGGGATTCCACATCCATTGTCACAAGTATAGTATCCTCTGGCAATTCTGTTATCTGGCTGATTTTGTTAAGAAAATCACCCTCTAAGCCACTCACCCTCACAAACCCTTCAAATACTTTCGCTACATCGATGATATTTTCATCATATGGACAGAAGGAGAAAAAAACCTTGAAAATTTTCATAAATCATTTAATCTATTTCATGCATCAATCAAGCTTAAAATGAACTTTTCTAGAGACTGTGTCAGCTTCCTGGATACAACAATATCCATTACAAATCGCAAACTGCATTCATCTGTATACAGGAAACCAACAGATAGATGCAGCTACCTCCACAGCTCCAGCTCCCACCCCAATCACATTAAAAAATCCATAATCTACAGTCAGGCTACAAGATACCACAGAATTTGCTCAGATACCAAGGACCGTGACAAACACCTCATCACACTGTCCCAATCATTCAGAGAAAAAGGTTACAAAACAAGGATTATAAATAAAAAAATTAACTCTGCCCTCAATACTCCACGTGAACACTTACTACAATACAGGGAGAAGAAAAACATATCACGTATCCCACTAGTAGTCAAATACAACCCTGCTGTGGAAGGGATACGAAAATCATCAAAGACTTACAACCACTACTCTTAGAGGATCCCACACTCAATAAAATCTTTCCAAAACCCCCAATCCTGGCATACAGACAACCACCTAACCTAAAACAGAAACTGGTACATAGGAAGCTACCCCTTGAGAAAAAGAACACTCAGAATGGAACCAAGTGCTGCTATAAAGCTCTCTGCAAACTGTATCAACACGTTTGTGAAAGCAGCACAGCAAATCACAATAATAAATCTTATAACATTAAAGGGGCATATTCATGTATATCTGCAAATGTGGTATACATGATACATTGCACTGCATGTGAAATGGGATGCTATATTGGCGAAACAAGCCAAAAACTGCACCTTCGAATGAACTTACACAGACACTCAATCAAAAACCACTGTGAAACAAAATACTGCACCCCTGTTGGTCACCATTTCACCCAACCTGACCACTCCATCCAAAACCTCAAAATCAAAATTCTCAGAGGCAACTTCAAAAACACCATGGAAAGAAAAACCTTTGAAATTAAAATGATAATGCACTTCAACCTGTTTAATTCTGGACTAAATGTGGACTCTGGATTCTTAACACATTATCAAAAATGTTTGTAATGTACGTTCATTTAGTCAATTACATTGTATATTCCACATTCTTTATACATAGGTACACAGGTAAGCCTATGTCCACACGTTTGTCTTTTTTAACTTTTGTATTCCCCCTGTATATACAATTTCACATCTTTATAGATATTGATTCAATGTTGATATATAACTTTATGTCAGTATATGCTCTATGTAAAGCTATATATTTCCCCTGTCTGTTCTCCTACACTTGACACTGTCTGCCTGTTACCTAAGCCCCCCACATGATTTTTACGACACCTCCTCCTCTCCATGCACTGTCTTCTTAGCTATTCTGTGTTTTAAGATATAATCTGTAAATTCCATTGAATTGGTCAGTATTGCTTTAGACTTGATAAAGGAAGGAACTCTTCCAAAAGCTTGTCAACTAATAAATGTATAGTTAGTCCAATAAAAAAGTATCATTGCTCAATGCAATACTCTTGTTATTTTGATATATATATATATAATTTAAAAAATATATATATATATATATATATATATATATATATAGTTGTCTACACCAAATGATCCATTTATTTGTGAGGCTGTAACTACAGCAGGCCCCCTCCTCTCTACCTTATACATCTAAAGGATTCAAAAGAGATGGAGCCATATATTCTGTGTTTTGGTGGAAAATATGCTCAGAAGTCCCTTGAAGATTCTCAATATACATCCTGATCTGGGAGAAGCACAGGGCCGCCATCAGGGGGTGACAGGGGTGACTCCTGTCAGGGGCCCAATGGGCTAGGGGGGCCCCACAAGGCAAGAACTAATATATATATATATATATATATATTTTTTTTTTACATTTTGGCAGCCATCAGTGGGTACTACAGCAGAGTGCTAATTGGGAAATGTTATTACAAGGAGTAAAGTATTAGCATTTGAGAGGATTTCTGAGTGTGCACTAAGCCACTATGCACAGTGTGAGACAGACTTGTCACTTTGCTTGCAGAGTGTGTGCCTGAGTCAGACGGCAGATCACTTTCATTTGCAGAGGAGGTAGGAATTACTTAGCAAATGTTTTTTATTTCTTTGTGCAATTTAAGATTGTAACTTCAGTGTGGTAGTAGTTGTATGGTGGGGCCAGGGGTCTATAAAAACATTTTTTTTTAGCAGCAGTGTATTTATGATTATTTGACAATGCTGTAGAAATTCTATATTTAAAACTATGCAGAAATGTTTCCTCCTCAATACACAAATGATATATATTACATTACAGTTTACTGCCCCTTTATGCAAGGACTTTCCAGATACAAGGAGGCATTTTATCTAAGATTTTTACATCTGCATAACATGTTATACTCTCAGACTAAGATTGCTCAGTGTTGGAAATGACACAGGTTAACTTAAAACTGTTCAGTTTACTCTACAGCTCACTTAATTTTGAAATGCATACCAACAAGCTTAAATCCTGCATTTAAACAGATCTAATGGTATGGGTACCACAGCTTATAGTTCCACCAAGACCATATAGAGTACAGCATTTTCAAAATCCACAAGTACAGCTGACAGATGGGAACATTTGTACACTATATTTGAAGTGGTGCTCTTGGTTGGGGAAAATGGGGAAAATATCAAACAAACATATGACAACCTTTTAAAAGTACTTTTCTTCCTTCAACTAGCCATCTACCCAGATCATTAATGTACCATTTTGAATTCACAGAATTTTTTTTGTTTGCACATTTACAAATATAATTCTTTAAAAAGTGATCTCTTAATTTCTGCATTTTTTTATCATGCATGTCACACACTGTGGATTTAGGGGGTGCAAGGTGCATAAATGTTTCCTCCTGTGAGTGTTTCTGTGGGTGTCTGTGTTTATGTCTTCGTGCTTTGGTTTGTGTCTCTATGAGTGTGCATGTATTTTTTTTCTGTTGGTATCTCTGAGAGGGTGGGTGTGTATGTCTTTGTGCATTGTCTGTGGATATCTGTGAGGGTGTGTGCATATGTCTTTGAGCTTTTTCTATGGGTGTCTCTGTGAGGGTGGGCGTGTGTTTATCTTTGTGTATTTTCTCTGGATGCCTCTGTGAGGGTGTGTGTGTGTGTCTGTGTTTTCTGTGGATGTCTCTGCGAGGGTGTGTGTGTGTGTGTTTGTGTGTATGTATGTCTGTGGATGTCTCTGTGAGGGTGTGTATTTTCTGTGGGTGTCTCTGTGAGGGTGTGTGTATGTCTTTGTGTGTTTTCTGTGGATGTCTCAGTGAGGGTGTGTATGTATGTCTTTATGTGTTTTCTGTGCGTGTATGTCTTTGTGTGTTTTCTGAGGCTGTCTCTGTTGGTGTTTACTTGGGTGTATGTGCAAGTTTGAGTTTGTGTGTGTGTGTCCATTGTTTGTTCCTTTTTAGGACATTTTGACCTTACTACTGATTATTCACATATTTCTACAGACTTTGAGACTAATGAGACCTTTCCGGAAGTCACCAATCTACCATGTAACCTTTAAATTATTGTTTAGGCAGTTCAGGGCCCTTCCTTTCAGCCACTGCATGCTGTTGTCAATATTTAGTTGGCATCTTCCTTTACAAAAAGATAATCAGAACTCCATATTTTGTTTTCTAAATCTCCTTTTTTTTTTTTTTACAAAACTGTAGTTTACCTCATTACTTGTCAGGTCAATGTAAACAAGTGCTAAGTGTCTGTTTAGGTGTCTGTGTCTGAGTTTCTTTGCGTGTTTGCTAGAGTGCCTATATGTGAATCCTTATGTGTGAGTTTGTGTGTGTGTTTCAGTGTATGTAACTACCTTCACAACATTTCCAAGTTTAAATAGACACTTAAGAATAAAGTGCATATACGTTTTAGTCACTTGGTCAAAAATTGCACATGTCAAAGGAGGGGGGGGGGGCCTGATCAATGGTTCAGTCAAGGGCCCCAAAATCTCTAGTGGCGGCCCTGGAGAAGCATATGCCAACCTTCACTAACAGACATGTGATAATTTAACACAATGGCTCACTGGATTTCCTTTAAGGCTTAAATATATGCAAAAGTTAATTACCCCTGCTGTGTTTGAATACACGAAGCTCAGACATACGTCTCAAATGGAAAATAACAGGAATTTATTACCCCTGCTGTGTTAGATACACATCTGTACTGAGCCAAGCAGAAACACATGTTGCTTGTAGCTGTTAAATTCATTTTCAAGTGCAACTTGTATAATTTTCAATACTGTATAAAAATGTATAATAATAATGGATAATGGATCTGAGAAATGCATTTCAGATTTGTAACAAATTAAATGAATAACTACATTAGTATATATAAATGCTTAAGTTATTTCAAAATAAATACATTTTTCTTTGTTTTCCAGAAATCTAGTGAAAATTACAAGAAAGAGCTGATGTGAAGATGAGATTTCTAAATAAGATGCTATAAGTTGACATATAGATGCATCATAGATCTTGGGCCCATGTTTTAAACACAGTTGAGACATGTATTAATAAATAACTATAATACTCATATATTTAATTGATTGATGCTACTAGTCCCTAAAAAAATGCAACTTTAAGGTAGTTTATAAAATATGATAAATAAAATACTCATGTTTTATATTAAAATAATCTGAAAAAAATGACACTATATGGTCCCATCTATATTAAAATTTGTAAGTGATTGATACTGGAAATTAAAGTATTTGATAGATATTCTAAAGGTTAGATAGTTAGGCTGTTAGCAATGCTGATGGTGAGACTGCATTTCTGGTTGTTTGCTGCCCCCTAGGAGATTAAGACTGGTATGAAAGCCAAACAAATTGACTGTTTATGTGGATGTCTCTGTGAGGGTGTGTATTTTCTGTGGGTGTCTCTGTGAGGGTGTGTGTATGTCTTTGTGTGTTTTCTGTGGATGTCTCAGTGAGGGTGTGTATGTATGTCTTTATGTGTTTTCTGTGGGTGTCTCTGTGAGTGTATGTCTTTGTGTGTTTTCTGAGGCTGTCTCTGTTGGTGTTTACTTGGGTGTATGTGCAAGTTTGAGTTTGTGTGTGTGTGTGTCCATTGTTTGTTCCTTTTTACGACATTTTGACCTTACTACTGATTATTCACATCTTTCTACAGACTTTGAGACTAATGAGACCTTTCCGGAAGTCACCAATCTACCATGTAACCTTTAAATTATTGTTTAGGCAGTTCAGGGCCCTTCCTTTCAGCCACTGCATGCTGTTGTCATCATTTAGTTGGCATCTTCCTTTACAAAAAGATAATCAGAACTCCATATTTTGTTTTCTAAATCTCCTTTTTTTTTTTTTTTTTTTACAAAACTGTAGTTTACCTCATTACTTGTCAGGTCAATGTAAACAAGTGCTAAGTGTCTGTTTAGGTGTCTGTGTCTGAGTTTCTTTGCGTGTTTGCTAGAGTGCCTATATGTGAATCCTTATGTGTGAGTGTGTGTGTGTGTTTCAGTGTATGTAACTACCTTCACAACATTTCCAAGTTTAAATAGACACTTAAGAATAAAGTGCATATACGTTTTAGTCACTTGGTCAAAAATTGCACATGTCAAAGGAGGGGGGGGGGGGCTGATCAATGGTTCAGTCAAGGGCCCCAAAATTTCTAGTGGCGGCCCTGGAGAAGCATATTCCAACCTTCACTAACAGACATGGGATAATTTAACACAATGGCTCACTGGATTTCCTTTAAGGCTTAAATATATGCAAAAGTTAATTACCCCTGCTGTGTTTGAATACACGAAGCTCAGACATACGTCTCAAATGGAAAATAACAGGAATTTATTACCCCTGCTGTGTTAGATACACATCTGTACTGAGCCAAGCAGAAACACATGTTGCATTGTAGCTGTTAAATTCATTTTCAAGTGCAACTTGTATAATTTTCAATACTGTATAAAAATGTATAATAATAATGGATAATGGATCTGAGAAATGCATTTCAGATTTGTAATAAATTAAATGAATAACTACATTAGTATACATAAATGCTTAAGTTATTTCAAAATAAATACATTTTTCTTTGTTTTCCAGAAATCTAGTGAAAATTACAAGAAAGAGCTGATGTGAAAATGAGATTTCTAAATAAGATGCTATAAGTTGACATATAGATGCATCATAGATCTTAAACCCATGTTTTAAACACAGTTGAGACATGTATTAATAAATAACTATAATACTCATATATTTAATTGATTGATGCTACTAGTCCCTAAAAAAATGCAACTTTAAGGCAGTTTATAAAATATGATAAATAAAATACTCATGTTTTATATTAAAATAATCAGAAAAAAATGACACTATATGGTCCCATCTATATTAAAATTGTAAGTGATTGATACTGGAAATTAAAGTATTTGATAGATATTCTAAAGGTTAGATAGTTAGGCTGTTAGCAATGCTGATGGTGAGACTGCATTTCTGGTTGTTTGCTGCCCCCTAGGAGATTAAGACTGGTATGAAAGCCAAACAAATTGACTGTTTAAAACATATGTTCCCAGTAGGCCAATCAAATGTTTCAGCTCGAAGGGCCAATCAATGCTCAGCTCTGTTAGGGCCAATCCAAAGACAAGCTCCGAGAGCCAATTTAATTGTTTTGTATATACATTTTAATTGGGGTTTTGTTTTAAAGAACATTAATAAATCAATTGTATTATAACCCTGCTATATACTGACATATTATTTGGAGGCACCACATTAGATATTATTAAATTTATCACATTTATATAATATATTTGTAGTAAATAGAAATTATCATTGAAAAAAACAAAACTTTTTTTTTGAAAAATTAATCTAGAATTTTTTTTATTTTTTTTTAGATTAATACTTCAACATTAATATTAATATTTAATAGGATTTTTTTTCTCTCTTGGTCAAAATTGTATTAGCCTTTTAATTTAACTAAATACTAAGCCAATATAATAATGTCTGTTACTAGAAGTGAATCAATTGAATCTATACATAGTGTTGAAATATGTCCCCCAAAATCGCCCGTTAGTCAGGCAGAAACGCTTAAAACAGAAGCCATTACTTACCTTAAAAATAGATTAAGTATTAAGGGAGAAGGCGCTTACATTAAGATGCTAAAGACTAAGGCCAAAAATATTTCAAATAATATATGGTGTGGCGAAAGCGAAATATTTCAAGGGCTGTTAAAATTGGGCCAACCTCAAAAGCGGGGGAAACGCAACAAAATAATTTTCAAAACTTGGGGTCTGCTACTCTATGTGAACAAAGAAATGTACAATAAAATTGAAGTACAAAGATGACTTCCGGTGGGCGGCTCTAGAAGATGGCGGTGAGCTCCTCTAGCTCCGAAGAAAATCTCTCATAACAGCAAAAATTTCGCCATCCTTCTATGCCATCTGCACCTCCCTTGACACATAAGCTGTCCGGGAAACCTTGGCAGATAGAAGCATTCTACCTACTTCTTCCCCGGAGGGCATTATACTAGATTATACTCCGTAGGGAGTTACTGAGCAATGGAGCCGGAAAGTGACATTGCCGCGCAAATAATCACAACATTTGTGCCTATCTTTGAACGTCTTTTCCTGAGCTATAAAAATCTACAGGAGGAGGTTCAGGCAACTAACAGAAACTACCTCTCAGTGTCCGGTAAGACACCGGCACTGATAACTAACCACCAACAGTCAAAGCACGACTCCTCATGCAGCACCGTGGGGTTGGATGACACACAGCTTGATTCGAGTTATGACAGACAGCTAACTCGAAGCCCCTGGAGATCCTCCTTGCTGAAAGGGGCCAATTACCTCGGCTTACAACCCGCTTTGAGAGACAAGCCTGTGGCAGCTATGCAACGCATGAATCCTCCACACTCACCAATATCTGCAGTAGATTGGCTCTCCATATCGCCAGGGCTCTGGATGGAAACTCACTATCTGCGCGGAGGTGTACGAGTGGACCGGCACCTACTGACACCTGCAACGGGTCTTTCTAAGATGGCGCTAATACCTCCGTGGAGGGGTCTGGGGGTGTTGAGCATTGTTTGGCATCCTCCGGACTTCTCGATGGAAAAAGATGGCCGCCGTGGTTTAAGCTTTTTGGATGCGGGTGTCCTGCCGAGGAGCGGAGTGGGGTGACTTCATGCATCCGGACAGTGTAAGCTGGCCGGGAGGTAGTCGACACTTCTTAAGGGACACAACTTTTCAATCCCTACACTCTGACTCTGGCTATTTAACGCTCTGTTGCACAATTGGTCTGGGTTTCTCCTGTTTTTTTAGTTACCAGCATTTCCTCTACTGGGGCCAAGTGAATCTATCAGCTGCAAACCTCGGGCTAATGCTTGGCACTTTGAGACTGCATTGTTTTGAATGACTTATAGTTTTAGTATGTTTGATTATAGTGCTTTCCTATAACACTAAATTCTAGCTGATGACATTGTGACTGCTGTACTTCTATCAGACGTGTCTCCCACACTGCCTCTGTCAATTAAGAATACTGTCACAACTTATGGCCCAATGCCTGGTTTGACCTCGATGATCAGTCTGTTCTATTGCTTAACCAATGTTTGACTATTGTATATTTAACATTCATTATATATTTTATTAATGTCCACTTTGACTGCACTGCACACATCAGGTTAACCTTTTATTGCTACGCCACTGCAACTTACTGCTAAGATAGTTCCTATATGCCTATCCTTTATTTGTAGGCTATGTTATGATATGTTATATTTTATCACATGAATGGCACTTTGGAAAATGCATGCGTAGAGGTGGTCACATTACACAATGGTTCTGCATGGTATTATGTAGAACATTTGCCAACTGAAATTAGGTCTGTTATGTCAACTGTTATGTCAATCCAAAACCTGTCAGAATATGCAATGTATATTGTTTAACCAATGTTTTCTTACTGTGTCTTTAACACTCACTATATATCTTATTAATGTCTACTTTGACTGCACTGCACACAGCAGGTCTACCCTTTTTATTAATGCGCCACGGTAACTAACTGCTTTATGTTTGCAAGTTTAACAGAGAGGATCTTGGCAGATATAGCAGATTAAGTAATGCCTGCCTACTCATTAGAACATCTTAACTTACCTTACCAACAGCCTTGGAAATGTTAGGAGTAATTGCTGAGGTAGTTCACCATTATATGTATCGGCCCTCTCATTTAACAACAGCATTTTGAGATAGCTCTTAAATGCCTATACTTTAGTTGTATGCTATGTTCTATTTTTATTACATGAGTGGCGCTTTGGGAGAAGGCATGTGTTGAGATGGCCACTTTATATAATGATTCTTTGGACTGCATAGTATTGTGCAGAATATTTACCAACTGGAATTGGGTTCGGTATATCAATCTAAAACACATCAGTTCATGCAGTATATTTTGTTCGTCTGTTCTCTTAAAAACACCCCTAGTACTTTAAATGTAAACATTCTTACCTAGCATCATATCCCTGCATGTGCAGTCTTTTACGGGGATCTTATGTACTGAACAAGTCGGCTAAACTGAGTTCTCACTGCGTGAAGCCTATTGAAGTTGACACTATTTATTACTCTCAGGGCACTAGCACACTGTTACAGACCGGCCAATCTTAACTAATGAGGACATCCATATTTCTTTTGGAGGAGGTCATGTATTTCATTAGAAGATGTATTAGTTTGTAGTTTTTTTTTTTTTTTTGTTTTTTTTTTTTATTTATTTTTTGTTTTTTTGTTTTTTTTTGTTTTTGTTTTTTTAGTTTACAGAGGTTTAGTTTGGTTGTGTTAGCTTACTTAAAACAAAAACCCCAACATTGTGGTACAAGTGAATATATATGCGAGAATGTTTTCTAATCCATAACAGCCTTTTATAGACATTAATATAAATATGAACATGGTATTCTACTGTATATGATAAAAATCTGTTGTTGCATGTTGTAATCTCATATTGTCTTATCAACTGCATATTATCTTACCACACCCTGCGAGGTGGGTTATTGACTTGTAACTGTACCACTTGTTGGCTATAAATAAAGATTTAAAAAAAAAAAAAAAAAAAATTGAAGTACAAAATTCATAATTGGAGCAACTGAGGGGTGAAAATTATTCTTTAAGGTTAGATGAGGAAGAGGCAGAACGAGTCCAGGATAAAATTGATGAGTTTTCCTGAAACATGGCCACATTACAAAAATACAACCAAAGTTTAGCAGCTCAGATAGAAGATTTGCAATAGCAACTCACACAAAGTCAAATACAGATAAATGGTTTAAAAAGGCTGTATCATCATTATGAAAACCCCTCTATTAGCAATGAGGATAATGCAGATAATTCTAAAACCCTTAAGGAATTGATCAGAAATGAACTGCTGAAATGTAGGTAAGAATTTAAACAAAGGACCTCTATTGGGTCAGAAATACACTTCCCAAATAGACAGTCACCTAATGTTATAAATTCAGGGAACTGCTATACCTCAGATGAGGGGTGAAGCTCTAGTAGTGAGTCAGAGGGTGGAGTGAGCTACCCAAATAGCTCCCATAATGCTAATATGCGTAAGGAATCTCCCCACATTAGAAGGACAGATAGGAATGCTCCAGCCCCAAAAATAAGGTCCTTAGGAAAGCCCAAGATACATCTTATAAGATATATGACACCCCTAAAATAATTAAATTTTTAAGTGATGCAGTATCTAAGTTTTCCAACAAGGGAACCAATTCTATAATTGACCACTTAGTGACTTATGAAAATGCTTTATCCATAATAAATGTTACTAGTGAGCAGTCAAAAATTAAATTTTTGCCCTGGGTATTTGAGGGTAAACATCACAAATTTGTTGCTTCACTAAAGGGTATGAATATTCATTCCTGGAGTGAAATGAAAAATCAGTGCAGAAAAGAATTTGGGGAATATCGCACTAAAATCTGAGCGAAAATAGCTGTATACAGTTTGAAATGTGGCGCAAATACAAAGCCCAATTAAATTCCTTTCTGTACTGAAAAGTGCGTACAGTATGGCCAAAGACTACCCATATTTGAAAGCTCAGAATTTGTAAATTTATTTTTTGAAGCATTGCCTGCGCACATCAAAATTAATTTAGCTAGAGATTTTCATGAGCACTGCTTATTGGACAGGCTGATCAAAGAAAGTACAAAGTTATACTCTATTCAGCAGTCCGGTGAGCAGGGGGTTAAAAAGGAACCAAGGGCCAGCCTCAAAATTGTGGCAGAAACTAGCCCCCTCAATTTGGAGTCTAACAAGAAAACCTATGCAGAGGTGGCCCAAGAAAACAGGCCATCCCCACAAAGTTTTACCTCTGCCCCTCCACCAACACAGGCTGAGGCACAGAGAGAATATACTCAAAAAATGGGGGTAATACCCAGGTAAATGATTATCCCCAAAGCAATGAAAACCCACAAGGCTATCAGTATCCACAGAAAAGTAAATAACAAAAGTGGCAAAAATACTCTCAGGGTAACCAGACACCCCAAGTAAATAGTGCTCCCCAAAATATTAACACTGAACAAGTTTAACCTCAAAGACAACCACGTCAAAATAGGAGAAATAGCTATGATTCTGAGGGATCACAAGGATCCAGGAATCCGCACCCTGGGACATCAAAAAATTGGTCCATGGGTAAAGATAGTTTATCCATTCAAGTGGGCCAACTCAGTATGCAAATAAGTCAATTATGTACGCTATTTACTAATATGAGCCAAGCAGATACTGCAGTAGTACCTGAAAGAGAGGGGAGAAATATACCAAATAAAATGATAAATGTCAATAATTGTACTAATCATGTTCTCTCCCTACAGACCAGAAACGGACGATTTAGCTGTGATGACGAGAAACCTCAGCCTGGAAGCTCTAACAAATCCCTTCCTTTGCAGTATTCTCTTAACCTTATTTCCAAAGATGCAGTACACAGGAACCCGGCCAGCCCTATTATAGAGGAGGGGACCGGTAAGAATGAGAGTTCTTCTGCATCAGGTAACATGGCAGTTTCAGGTTCCTCGTGGCAAAGCCCACAAATGTGTAATCATGCCAATTTTATGTGTGAAATGGTAGAAACTGCAGGGAGATATTATGTATTAGCTGAGCTCCAGGATTCAGTATCCAACCGTATCATGGGATTAACTGATACTGGATCTCAGGCAACTATTTTATCCCACAGGTACTACACACAGCTAAATGAGCTAACACCACAAACCTAAAATAAAAGAATTTAATGGTTCACTAATAGGTGTTGGAGGTAACTTTCTTATGGTACGGCATGGTTAAAACTAAGACTGAGGAACAGGGTAATAAGAAACCCTGTCATTATAGTGGATATGCCAACTGATCATTTAATAATTGGTAGTGATCGCCTGAAACGGTTAAGCACCATAATTGATTGCATAAATAATGTAATTTGGTTCACAAGTAAAACGGCCAATTAATTATGAGCGGTCCGGTATATCTCACACCAGACATAACTGTCACATGGTGGAAGAGAAGCCAGATGTCGTGGAGATTCATTTCAGGAATGACTCTATACCTGAAATCACTATCCTACAAATAGATGAACAGACTCCTTTAAGTGGCTCTGATGGTAATACTTTTAAAATTTTGCCTGGAAAGATAGCAAATATTTCCTTAGACGGCGATGTATTAACCATATCTTTCCACAAGGGGGATCATAAAATCCCTAAAGGGGGAGGTCACACTCAATACCTTGCAGGAATTGAGAGAGTTAAGTATGATCTATTTATCCCTATGCAAGTGCATGACCTTGGGAAAACCAAGTATGCCAAATTGAGCTTAAAACAGTTGTAATTCCTGCTGGGGCTGACAAATTCCTCTTATCCTTACAGGTAAAAAGAGGTCAGAAATTAAAAACTTCTGAAACACTAATTTGCCTCTCCCATAGAATGCAAGATCTGGGTATAACAATGACCCATACTCCTATGGTAAATATTGGAACTAATCCAATACATATTATCGTGCATAACATGACCCCACAGGATTTCACCTTATCCAAGGGAACTACCATAGGATATGCGCTGGAATCAAGTTATTACACTTTTGGATTCCAGAATAATGTAATTGGGCTGATACCTGAAGGATACTTAACTGAAGAACAATTAATAGAACAATCCTTTGCATCTATGCCAGAGGGACTATTTACAATGCAGTCTATTTATCCCTTCAACTCAGAGGAAGGCATCTGTAAAATTGAAGAAGCCTCCCTGGTATTTGATCAAAGCACAAGAATACCCCAATACCCAGATTCATGGGGGCAATGTAAATTATAATCAAGAGGATCTTACCTCTAGGTTGGAAGAAGCCTATGAGATAGGACAGCCTTAAATCTTTCCAGGATTTCAGCAAATAGTCGAAAAGCAATTCTCCTTAGCTAATGGCTGTTCCAGTGATGATGAATGCCGACAGCTACGAGAACTCCTTATTTAGTACAAGGATATTTTTGCTAGGGATTCTAATGACTGTGGGACTACAGACTTGCACATTGCAAGAATCCAAACAGATTCCAATGCACCACCTGTCTTTGTTAAACAATACAGACTTCTGTTAGCCTCATATGATTCTCTTGCAGAAATCATAAGAAACTTGGAAGAAAGGGGTATTATCTGACAGGTGCACAGCTCTTATAACAATCCTATTTTAGGTGTTCTTAAGCCCAATGGCATTTGTGTGCTGACTTAAGAGCTAAACAAACGAATATCTGGCTGGCCTGTGCCATATATTGACCAGTGCCTAGCGCAGATGCAGGGATCCAAAATATTCACTGCCATTGATTGTGCACAGGGATTTTGGACCATAAAGGTACATGAAGAGGACCAGTATAAGCTTGCATTCTCATTCCAAAAGGTCCAGTATGCATTCCAAAGACTCCCGCTTGGATACATAAATTCAGAACATGAATTTGCTGTATTCATGCATAAGGCTATTCCTGATGCACTGGAAAGGGGGACCTTATCTTATGTTGATGATGTTTTAATCAAAAGCACAGACTTTGAAAAACACATCAAAGAGCTTAAACACGTCCTCAGCCAACTTAAAAGGGCAGGTGTCAAATTATCCCTACAAAAAGCTCAATGGTGCCGCTCTCATGTAAACTTCTTGGGACACGAAGTTACTTCTGAAGGGTTAAATCCTTAGAAGTAAAAGGTGGAAGCTTTAATAAATCCTAAGAACCCAACTAACTTAAAGGAATTGAGATCATTCCTGGGTATGACAAATTATTCTCGCAAAATTATTGATAATTATGCAGAATTATCTAAACCACTGCTACTTCTTCTAAAGAAGGATGTGAAATGGCACTGGAATAAGACTCAAGAGACAGCCATCAAGAAGCTGAAGAGAAAACTCACTCAAGCACCTTTTTTTACCGTACCCTGAAGGGGGTAAACCTTTCTACTTAGAGGCAGGTTACATAGATATAAGCATGAGTGCTGTTTTATACCAAAAGCATGATAATTTAAGCAAAGTTATTGCTTATGCGAGCAAAACATTATCCCCAGTAGAAATAAAATTTAGCGATTGCGAAAAAAGCCCTCTTATCTACTGTATGGGCTCTACCAAATTTCCACATCTATATACAGGGCAAGAAAATTATTGTAGAAATGGCCCACCAGCCTTTGCTATATCTGCAAAATGAGAGAAAAAGAGATGGGAATTTGTCTAATAGCCGCATAACAGCTTGAACTCTTTCCTTACAAGGCTGGCCTTTAGAAATTCGCTATAAGCAAAACAAAAACAATTCAGTTGCACAGGGGCTTGCTGAGCTCCACTACTGTACTGCTAAGGATCATGGGGAAGAGTTATTATAAGATGATTTTCTGGAGGAACAATTGCTTTCCCCATATAAAACATACAATGAGGACCATTGTCAAACTTTACCTTGGGCATATGTTGACGGTTGTTCTTACCATTCCATTATTGAGAATGAGAGCAAACTAGTCGCTGGCATTGGTATAACTTGTATATTGGTATAACTTGGTATAAATGGATTCCCAGATATTTCTGTAGGTCTCAACATTGGACCAAGATCCAGTCAAGTTGCAGAACTAACTGCTTTTGTAAAAAACCATTGAGATGGCTATTGAACACGGTATTCATGAATTTGTGATCATTACTGACTCAAATTATGTGCGTGACAGTTTTGTTGAATACCTTCCAACTTGGAAAATAAATGGCATGCAGAAAACTAACAGCAAACCAGTCAAACATGGCAAGTTGTTTTGCGAGATTGATAATCTAGTGGTGTCCAATGGGTTAACCATACACTGCAAGAAGACAACGGGTCATTCCATAGTTCTAGGTCCTGATAAGGAAGGTAATGATCTTGCAGATTCATTAGCCAAACAAGGAGCAATAACTGGAGAACTTCTTAATATTGACAACCAGGCTAAACAATAGAGTATGCCTAACTTGGTACAATGGAGTCAGGATTCTGCTATTGAGGGCCTGATCACTAGTCAAAAAGAAGACCCCATTGTAGGCATCTTCTATAAACACATAGAAGATCCTGAAAGCAACCCCATCTCAAAAGATGATTGAATTGGCAAGGAGGATCTTAGAATCTTAATGAAGTCCAGATCACAATTCAAGTTACAGGATGGTTTGTTAATTAGAACCTCCAAAACTGGCATCCAGCAATGGGTGGTATCCACCAAGTTCAGAGGTCTCATGCTTCAACATGCCCATGATGCTCCCACATCTGGCCATCGTGGTGCCAAATTAACGTATGAAATATTCAGTGACTATGCCTTTTGGCCACATATGTTGAAGGATGTTCAAACCTACTGTCAAGGTTGTTTAATCTGTCCACAATTCCAACCCACTGCACCAACGCATAGAGCGCCATTGCAGAAAAGGGGGATGGTAAATGCCATGGTCAGCTATACAATTAATTGTATTGGTCCAGTAACAAGGTCATCAAGAGGTAACAAATACATGTAAACAGTAACATGCCTGTTCACTAAATGAGTAGAGTGCATCGGAGCACCTAACAATAGTGCTGAAACATGCGCAGCATTGCTCATCAACCACGTGTTTTCCAGATTTGGTTTACCCAAGCTAATCGAATCGATTGGGGGACCGACTTCACTAGCGAAGTGATAACCAAAATGTGGAAAATACTAGTGGTTAAAAGAAAGCTCCATATTGCATATAGAGCTGCCTCAAGTGCTGGTGTAGAGCGTTACAACCAGTCCATTGTGAAAATCCTCAAAAAGTTTGTGAGTGAAACGGGTAAAGACTGGGATGTAAAATTACCTCTAGTCCTAATGGCATTAAGAGCAACTCCAAGTAGAGCTACCAAGATGTCACCTTTTGAATTGATGACTGATAGAAGAATGGTTCTACCTCAGCATCTACTGTACCGTACATCAGACCAGAACTTGATAAACGCTGCAAATACGCATCAATATGTGGAGAACCTAATGAAGCACCTGCAATATGCCTTTGCAATTGCTTAAAGGAACTTAGAGAAGGCCGCAACTGCCACTAAAACCTATTATGGTCCTTTACCTGATTGGTGAAATAATATGAGAGTGCACGATGCTAGTCCCTTCAGATGTCCCAGGACAAACACACTAAAATGCTGCTTAGAGGACTTCCGGTGGGCGGCACTAACGGCTGGCAGCAGGGAAGAAGAGCTCCGTAACCTAAATACATTTAAACCTATTCTAATTGCTGCCAGCCGTTTTCCCACAATTAAGTCTTGCTGGGTAGTTACCCCCCAGCTGACCGAGTACCGTGAAGGGCCTGAGATCGCCCTTGCCCAAGGAAGGACGGATTAAAAAGCACCGCTGCGCAGAGCCTTCTAGCTGCAGGCGCCATCTTGCAGGGTTCCCTGTGCATTGCGGTTGCTACCAGACTCTGTAGGAGCCACAAGGAAGACCGCTTCTGAAGTCGGAGCCAGCAGAGGGATACTTTGAGCCCCCAAGACCTGCAAACAAACCCAGGCGCAGCAGACAACAAGGGGCCGGTGAGCAACACTGCGCAGGGCCTCTCCATCTGCGGGCGCCATCTTGAAAGACCCCCCCCTCACACCACCGCTGATACCGGGCTCTGAAGGAGCCATAAGGAGGACCGCATCTGTAGCTGGTGCCAACAGAGGGGTAGCTTGTGCCCTCGAAACCCACACACCGAGCCGGACGCAGCACACAGTAAAGGGGCCGGTAAGACTGTTGAGAGTTCGCCTACTCTGCTCATTAACATAAGGGATATTACTGCATATAAAATATAACAGACAGGCACTGAGACTTTCTCTGGGACATTTGCTGTTTAACTCTTAAGCCCAGGTTCATAGCTTTCTGACCTGTTAGATTTACACGTCTGTAAGGAGAACCCCTATCACATGCTGGATTGTTAATCCCACAACCTAACTACTATATATTAATACCTGGGGGACTTGCTACGTTTGGAAAGTTTCTGTGGCTCCCATATTGTGCAATATAATAAAGAGAGGCCTTGGCATTTGGATAAAAAACACTGCCTGACTGCTGTGCAACTATAGTCTTACAGCACCATCTAGAGGTCACTGAACAACATTACATCTGACTTTCCTCGTTATTAAACAGTATTATTACAGTGCTTTGCATGAAGTTGGATCAGTACTTTCCCTCCGCCCCCAATTCACTGGCTGGGAAAATGTCCTCCAGAAACAAGCAGCTAGACAAAAGAAAGGCCACAGTTGAAATACATGCAGACCCCTCGACCCCTCCTAGGGCCTCAGATACTCCTATCATGGACCCCACGGGTTTACTGCAAGAGCTCAAATCCTTTTTCTTGCCAAAAATGGAGTCTCTCCAGGCGGGTGTGGACACCCTTACCAGCGAGGTCCGTCAATTTTCTACGAGACTTACGCAGGCAGAACAGCGTATTTCTGATGTGGAGGACCGACAAGAATCTACCACCACATCTGTGCGACAACTCTTACGCCAAAAACAAGCTCTACAAGAAAAAGTGGAGGACTTGGAAAACCGCAGTCGGAGAAATAACCTCAGAATAGTGGGACTACCTGAATCTGTGAAAGGTAAAGATCTCCTAGAATTTACAGCAATGACTCTACCTAAAATACTCAGGATAAATCCAGACCACCTTCCTTTTGATATAGAAAGAGCGCACCGAATAGGCCCAGACAATGGCCTAGAAACTTCCAACTCCAAACCCCGCCAAACAATCTTTAAGTGCCTCAATTATCAGGAGAAGCTTGCACTCCTGCGAGCTTACCGTGCCCACAAAGGAGACCTAATGTTTGAAGGCAAAAAACTCTTGATCTTTCAGGACTTTTCTACAGAAGTAACCAAATTACGCAAGGACTTCGCTCCTCTCTGCTCTCGCCTCTATAAGGAGGGGAGACAGGCCTCCTTGTTATACCCTGCCAAGTTGAGGCTGCAGACGCCGACCGGACCTAGGTTCTTCCGCACCCCTAAAGAACTGCAAGTGTACCTGGATGCGGAGGAACAGGGAGCTGTTCGCTGACCAGGCACAACTATCTTCTAGCCCTCCTTTGTCTTACTATGGACAATCTCATACTACAAATGCTCTCCCATGGAAGGAGAGACTCCTGGATAATCTCCAGAACAAAAGGAGCACCATGGAGGCGCACTCGTACCTGGAGCCATATTCTGGCGTCTGTTTTACAAGAAGTTATGCCCTCCACCGCTTCCCCATACAACTGGGGAGTGGAATGGACTGGAAAATTTATACTTCTAAAGTTATTATGGTTTATTACTGTTATTGCACTACTTGCCACTACTGTTTACATTATACTGTTATGTCACATTATTATGTTCACCTCATGTTTTGTATTGCCTACAATGCAATCGCCCCCTATGCTCCCAGCCTTTGATATCCTCACAGGTACATGGTCCCTTTTGGACTACATGCCTATAGCAAGATACAATACATATATGGCCCTGCATAGTCTATCATTATTGGGCAGCATCCGACACACACAGTGTCAGTTCTGTTTCTGGTTGTTTACTGTTACTGCACTACTTGCCATATCTGTTTACACTATGCTGCTATACCATGTCATTATGTTACCCTTATGTTATGTTTTGCCTACAACATGGCCACCTCTTATGCCCCCAACTTTTAATACCCTTACGGGTGTATGGTCCCCTATGGACTACATGCCTATAACGGAATATAACGCATATATAGTCCTACATAACCTTCTCCCTATTGGGCGACATCTGGCACGCATAGTGCCAAATCTGTTTACAAATCTATCTGCCTTGCTGCTAGTTAAAGGAAATTAGGATTTTGTGTCTAACTGCCCCCCTAAGCCAATTACACTATATCTGGCCCCTCAGGATAATGCTCAGACACCTAAGAGAGATATTCCCTCCATAAATGCCCCCCCTTCTCCTTGTACTGTTTATAACGGCTGGACCTCATATGCCATATGCGGAGGGGAAAAAGCTGACCAGCGAGTAGGAATGTCCTTGTTTCCCAGTTCTAATACTTCCTGTATCACGGCCCAACCTGTGGGACACGGGAGACATGGCTTGTATTGCTCTGATAAATTGCCATCATGTATGCCTTATGAAACATTGCTAATGTCTGTTACTCCTCTCTCTTGTAGATTAAATCCGGAGTACCTATGGATCCGTCAGCCGCTGGCATTTACAAGGTCCAACATCCACAGTGAGTTTTACCCACACCCACCGCATACACATACAATCACCTACTATAGACAACTCTATGGAGCCCCCAACTGGTGGCTCGCATACCCCTCATTATAAGTACCCCACTATGGCGATAAATTATAAGGTTACCTCTTGGAATGTGGGAGGGATAACTTCCCCAGCGAAGAGGAGCATGATACTTCAACACCTCAACACACTTAGATCTGACATAGCACTGATTCAGGAAACTAGACTGTCTGCCAATGAACATGAGAAACTTAAATCTAGATGGGTGGGTCAAATTCTCTACACACCAACAGAGGGTAGGAAAAGAGGAGTGGCGGTCCTGGTCAAGAAAGGGCTACCAATCTCCTTTACAGATACGGAGGTTGACAGTGGAGGCAGATACCTAATTACAACAATGCGTATTCAAACTACCACCTATATCCTATGTAATGTCTATGGCCCTAATGCATATAGCCCTACATTCTGGACCAGCTTGCTTGCGAAATTAGCTACTTATAACACCTCACTCCTAATAATTGGAGGAGACTTTAACTTGGCACAAACACTCCCACTGGATAGATTTAGGGACCCCTCCCTAGGGGCTACAACCAATAAGGACATATCCAGATATAAAAGGGAGACCCGACTAATACACACATTCAAGGAAACACTAGGCCTGACTGACGTATGGAGAACACACAATCCAGACCAGAGAGACTATACCTGCATTTCTAAGTCACATGGTACCTTATCACGCATTGATTTCTTCCTGACCTCGGCTGCTTTGTCACCCCAAATTCACTCACCCACAATAAGTCAAGTCACGATATCAGATCATGCCCCAATACATATAAAATTGCAACCGGTAAAGCAAAACCAATCAAGTAAATCATGGAGATTCCCCTCCCACCTGTATAATAATATAGGCTTTCGTCAATGTCTTACGCAGGCATGGACGCATTATCTATCAGATAATAACCAACATTTAGATAACCTAGATCTCTTATGGCATGCCTCTAAGGCAGTTCTGAGGGGTCATATTACTGCCTTCGTGGCGCATACTAATAAACTCTCCAGACAGACGGACAGTGACCTCTTGAAGCGACTAACAGAAGCATATAACCACTATCTTTCTAAACCTTCCCATATAACGAGACAAACATATTATGATCTAAAGAGAACTAGAGACACCTTTTTAGAGCTACAAGACCATAGACACACTGTCTACAGACAAGGACACTTCTATAGACATGGTAACAAAGCGGGCAAATTGCTAGCCAACTTAGTCAAAGCCCACAACCCTAAGTCATTCATTACTGCTATTCGGACGGCATCGGGACTGACAACGCAGACTGAAGAGATCTTGACTGAATTTGTCAAATATTACCAAACCTTATATTCCCAACAAAACATAGATGTAGGAAGAAAAACTGCGTTCTGGAGAGACCTTGTAGTCCCTTCCCTCACAGATGAACAGAGAGAAAATTTAAATGCCCCAATATCCCAACAGGAAATTTCTAGGGGGATTAAACGACTCAAACTGCACAAAGCGGCAGGCCCTGATGGGCTGCCAGCAGAGTACTATAAGATTCTAGAGAAGGAGGTTAGCCCTATATTAGCATCCCTATACACAGAATACCTACTGCATAACACTCGCCCCAACTGTCGTTTTACTGAAGCTAATATTTGTATTATTCCCAAGCCAGATAGGGACCCCACACTCACCCCTTCCTACAGACCCATCTCGTTGCTTAACAGCGACTATAAATTACTGACGACCATACTAGCTAACAGACTGGCTACTGTCCTACCCTCGTTGGTGCATTCAGACCAAACGGGATTTATTACTGGACGCTCCTCTGTGGTAAATCTTAGAAAGACACTGGCGGTGTCTGCCCATTACTGGTATGGTACCCACTCAGACACAGACTCTAACTTGCCTGATGCTTGCCTTTTGGCGTTAGACGCCGAAAAGGCTTTTGATAGAATTGAGTGGGACCATTTATACTCCTCCATGACACAGTTTGGCGTCACGGGCGCCTTCTTTAACCTCATCCAAAAGCTATACTCAGCTCCCAAAGCCTCACTGATTATCAATGGAGGGTTATCTCCTTCCTTTACTCTGTAGAGGGGAACCCGGCAGGGATGCCCCCTGTCGCCCCTTCTCTTCGACTTGGCCATAGAACCCCTAGCTTGTTACATTCGACAGCACAGTGAGGGATTAGAGATTAATGGAATTAAACAACATCTCTCGCTTTATGCTGACGATCTCCTCTTGTTTGTAGGCAACCCAGAGGTCAATATACCCAAACTTATTGAAATTATTGACAGCTTCGGATCATTCTCCGGTTATAAAATTAATAGAGATAAATCAGAGTTAACTTGGCTGAAAAACACTACACATAACACACTACTAAACAGCGGATTCAAAGTGACAGAGGGTACGTTTAAATACCTGGGTATACAAGTACATGTCGACCCCTCCAAACTATATCCCCTAAACATAGGTAAGATGATTCAGGCTATTAGAGACTCACTACAGGGATGGAGCGGACTTCCACTGTCATTGACTGGTAGAATACATCTTTTTAAAATGATAGCTCTACCCAAGATACTCTACCCCTTACAAATGCTACCCTTGTTGCTAACTCATAAAGACATTAAAATACTTCAATCTGCATTGGGTCAATTCGTCTGGCAAGGTAAGAAACAAAGAATAAATAGAATGACTTTGGCTATGCCGTATGAGAAGGGAGGATTACGCCTTCCAAATATTGCCTGGTATAACTGGGCGACCCTCACCAAAATAGTACTGGACTGGCTGACGGGAAACGGACAATTTACGACCCTTACCTTAGAGTCTAGCATAATATACCCAATGCACCTAGCCTTCCTGCCGCACGCCAGGCTTAACTCTTTACCCTTAAAAATCCAACAACATATACTATTTAGAGACCCATTGAGAGCATGGGCCAAGCTGAGCAAGTTATGGAACATACAATTTACCGCTAGCAAATTCCTCCCAATCCAAGGCAATCTCTCCTTCTTGCCTGGATACACTACTGAAGTGTTTCGGACATGGCAGGAAAAGGGTCTTACCAAAATCGGGCAACTATTTAACCCCCTAACTCTTACGGTCCACTCCTTTCAAGATTTAAAAAACACATATTCGCTCCCAAACACACATAGATTTGCATACTTACAGTGTAGGCACTATGTCACACAATTAAAAACTGATGGTCTTCTACACACAGAAAACAACAACCTGACTGCACTATGCTCACTGGCTAAGCAGGGTTCCTACGAGCTGGCAAACACATATAACCTAGTACTCAGGCACTTTGACACCCTCACCACCCAAAAACTAGCATCAAAGTGGTCCAGATGTAGAAACATACAGATTGACGGCGAAGGGCTTCTAAACAGTTTAACAGAAGTTAGATCTATTACTTTATCAGCAAACCTAAGAGAGACGCATACCAAAATCTTACAACAAGCTTACATTACTCCAGCTCTCAGGGCCAAATGGATCCCGGGAGCACAAGATGTATGTGTTAAGTGTAACCATGCGAGTCCTGACTGGATTCACCTATTCTGGGATTGCCCTAAGCTACAATGGTTCTGGGGTAAACTAACCTACTGGCTTTCTAAAGTCACCAAAACTCGAGTCTTCCTTTCGGCACAAAGAGTCCTGTTTCTACTTCCAGAACATATTGTCAGCCCCTATGATACTTTTGTCTCGGTGTCTATTTTGACTGCAAAACAAATGATCCTACAACACTGGGCAGATAGTTTATCTCCACCTTTTCAAAAGCTACTTACCAAGATACACACCCAGATGCTCATAGAACAAGCAGATGTTAGGGGGAACGTTGAACAAAGGATAGCTAAATATATAAAGAAATGGGAACCTTATCTGCTACACCTACCTGATGCTGTCAGGGAGCGTGTCCTATATCCGTTTAGAAGCAGTGATTTCATCTTGAAGGAAAACCTTAGGGGAAAGTGGTGTTTCTCTAACATAGCCGCACAATAGACAGGTACATTCCACCATAATCTGCCCCTCACACCTATTACTTCAGTATACCAAGATACGGCTGGCGGTCCAGGGGAGCTCCGGGTAAGTAAGGGATGCCACAGTCTCTGGTGGTATACCCCCCCCTCTCCCTTTACTTTCTTATTTATTTCTTTGATTGTTATAATTTTTCTTTTTATTTTTGTTTTCTTTTTCTTGTTTATTGTTGTTGTTTATTGAAAATATTTAAAGGAAAAGAGGAAAAAGGTGAGGAGAAGAGGCATGAACTTTGACTTCTAAGACGCCCTGCTGCAGGACTATTGAGTCACACTTAATGGAACTTCTTTATATGATGCCAGGGTCTAAGCCCTGTATGGGTTGTGATGTACTTACTTTCTTTGTATGTACTGCATTTCAATGCTGTTATTGTTTTTCTATTTCTTTGTGCCTACTTCTCCCTCATGTGGTATAAATAAAAGTTTTAAAAAAAAAAAAAAACCTGATGATCTCAAAACGTCCAAAAAGGAATATGAAATAAATGATAAAGTTTATCTTTATAACTGTGGAAGAGATCAGGTTTAGGAGAAGAAATTTCTTCCATCATGGAAGGGTCCTTTTTTCATTACTGACAAAATATCTCCAGTCGCCTATAAAATTTGGATATCTAAAATTGATACTTTTATGGACAGATGGGTCCATATTAATTAGTTGTGAGAGTGCCATCCAAGATCCCAGCTACAAGTAATAGAGGAAAAATGAGGTGTCATATCCCCAGATACACTAAAGAAATATTGTAGTTTAAGGATGCCTAGCTAATGAGCATAAGGGCTCAAAAATAACGGGCTCTCTTCATAGAAGGCTGTCTATAATGCATACTGTCAATACACTCACCAAGTACTACTGACTTTAAGCCAAATCAAATACATGTGTCCTACATCTATTTGAAATTGGAAGGGGGATTTATGTCAGGATATCTGTGAGTGTTATTAAATAATATATTTATATACAGGTGGCCCTCGATTTACGCCGGTTCAATTTGCGCTGTTTCAGAATAACAATCTTTTTTCAGTCATGTGACTGCTATTGAAAAGCATTGAGAAGCATTGCATTGATTAAAATAGCCAGTAGGTGGAGCTGTCCGCTTGTGTTGCAGCAAAGATACACACAAGAAGGTTGAAATTAATCAGTGCTGCTAGCTAGACATGAGCTATCGAGCAGCTTTCATAGGAACAAGATCTTCCTGTCTATAAATCAGTCCAGATTGGAATGCATAGAAAGAACTGTTTGCAGAAAAATAGTAAAAGTAAAGTCAGTGTTGTGTGATTATTTCATAAGGTTTATATTGCAGTTTAGCAAATGTTTTTGTTCATTTAACTTAGTTTAATTCTATATTCTGTGCTGTGTGATTATTTGATTCTGTTTATAATGTTGTTTAGCATTTAAAGTCTTCATTTCAAAGCTTAAAAATAATGTATTAGGTGTTACTTATGACAATTTTGAGAGGGGTTTGGAACCTAACACCCTCACTTCCCATTGACTTACATTATAAACTGGGTTTCAATTTACAATGGTTTTGATTTACAACCATTCCTTCTGGAACCTAACCCCGGCGTAAAATGAGGGCTACCTGTATATATATACATATATATATATATATATATATATATATATATATATATATATATATATATATATATATATATATATGTAATGAGTTTAACAAGAGAGAAAAAATCCTGGATTACAGGGAGTGCAGAATTATTAGGCAAATGAGTATTTTGACCACATCATCCTCTTTATGCATGTTGTCTTACTCCAAGCTGTATAGGCTCGAAAGCCTACTACCAATTAAGCATATTAGGTGATGTGCATCTCTGTAATGAGAAGGGGTGTGGTCTAATGACATCAACACCCTATATCAGGTGTGCATAATTATTAGGCAACTTCCTTTCCTTTGGCAAAATGGGTCAAAAGAAGGACTTGACAGGCTCAGAAAAGTCAAAAATAGTGAGAAATCTTCAGAGGGATGCAGCACTCTTAAAATTGCAAAGCTTCTGAAGCGTGATCATCGAAAAATCAAGCGTTTCATTCAAAATAGTCAACAGGGTTGCAAGAAGCGTGTGGAAAAACCAAGGCACAAAATAACTGCCCATGAACTGAGAAAAGTCAAGCGTGAAGCTGCCAAGATGCCACTTGCCACCAGTTTGGCCATATTTCAGAGCTGCAACATCACTGGAGTGCCCAAAAGCACAAGGTGTGCAATACTCAGAGACATGGCCAAGGTAAGAAAGGCTGAAAGACGACCACCACTGAACAAGACACACAAGCTGAAACGTCAAGACTGGGCCAAGAAATATCTCAAGACTGATTTTTCTAAGGTTTTATGGACTGATGAAATGAGAGTGAGTCTTGATGGGCCAGATGGATGGGCCCGTGGCTGGATTGGTAAAGGGCAGAGAGCTCCAGTCCGACTCAGACGCCAGCAAGGTGGAGGTGGAGTACTGGTTTGGGCTGGTATCATCAAAGATGAGCTTGTGGGGCCTTTTCGGGTTGAGGATGGAGTCAAGATCAACTCCCAGTCCTACTGCCAGTTTCTGAAAGACACCTTCTTCAAGCAGTGGTACAGGAAGAAGTCTGCATCCTTCAAGAAAAACATGATTTTCATGCAGGACAATGCTCCATCACACGCGTCCAAGTACTCCACAGCGTGGCTGGCAAGAAAGGGTATAAAAGAAGAAAATCTAATGACATGGCCTCCTTGTTCACCTGATCTGAACCCCATTGAGAACCTGTGGTCCATCATCAAATGTGAGATTTACAAGGAGGCAAAACAGTACACCTCTCTGAACAGTGTCTGGGAGGCTGTGGTTGCTGCTGCACGCAATGTTGATGGTAAACAGATCAAAACACTGACAGAATCCATGGATGGCAGGCTTTTGAGTGTCCTTGCAAAGAAAGGTGGCTATATTGGTCACTGATTTGTTTTTGTTTTGTTTTTGAATGTCAGAAATGTATATTTGTGAATGTTGAGATGTTATATTGGTTTCACTGGTAAAAATAAATAATTGAAATGGGTGTATATTTGTTTTTTGTTAAGTTGCCTAATAATTATGCACAGTAATAGTCACCTGCACACACAGATATCCCCCTAAAATAGCTATAACTAAAAACAAACTAAAAACTACTTCCAAAACTATTCAGCTTTGATATTAATGAGTTTTTTGGGTTCATTGAAAACATGATTGTTGTTCAATAATAAAATTAATCCTCAAAAATACAACTTGCCTAATAATTCTGCACTCCCTGTATAATCCTGGATAAAAGACAGGGGATTCAGCACTCTTTTATAAAGAATTTTATTAGCTCTTACAATAGGTACCTATAGTAAGAGCTAATAAAATTCTTTATAAAAGAGTGCTGAATCCCCTGTTTTTTATCCAGGATTATAATCCAGGATTTTTTCTCTCTTGTTAAACTCATTACAAATTTTTAAAGGGTCTGCACCACATTCATTGATGTATATCTATACAATAAGTATCTAGTATCTAGTATCTGCCAAAATTTTAGCTCCAAGCAGTTGCGTCCCCTCCGTACATTTCTTGAATATATATATATATATAAACAGTCACTAATAAGATAGCACTCACTGGATTTAAAAATAAAACTTAGCTTTAATTGTAGAATTTTCAAAGATTAAAATGATTCCATGGGATCGTTTTAATCTTTGAAAATTCTACAATAAAATCTAAGTTTTATTTTTAAATCCAGTGAGTGCTATTTTATTAGTGACTGTTTTTGGTATATCTTTGATACAGCACCCTGGTGGCTGCTCACTCAAATATTTGAGGATTGGAGTGCAGGTCTTTATTTACCAAGTGATATATATATATATATATATATATATATATATATATATATATATATATATATATATATATATATATATATATATATATATATATATATTTAAATATAAAATGTAATATATATATATATATATTTGTCTACAGAAAATGATCCATTTATTTGTGAGGCTGTAACTAAGCAGACCTCCCCCTCTCTGCCTTATACATCTAAAGGATTCAAAAGAGAGCATTGGTCTCATTAGTTCAGCACAAACCACTGGGGTGACGGAGCCAAATATTTTGTGTTTTGGTGGAAAATATACTCAGAAGCCCCTGATCTGGGAGAAGCATATGCCAACTTTCACTAACAGACACATGATAATTTAACACAATGGCTCACTGGATTTTCTTTAAGGCTTAAATATATGCAAAAGTTAATTACCCCTGCTGTGTTTGAATAACAAGAGTTGATTACCCCTGATGTGTTAGATACACATCTGTACTGAGCCAAGCAGAAACACATGTTGCATTGTAGCTGTTAAATTATTTTTAAAGTACAACTTGTATAATTTTCAATACTGTATAAAAATTGTATAATTCCATGGATCTGAGAAATGCATTTCAGATTTGTAATAAATTAAATGAATAACTACATAAGTATATATAAATGCTTAAGTTATTTCAAAATAAATACATTTGTCTTTGTTTTTCAGAAATCTAGTGAAAATTACAAGGAAGAACTGATGTGAAGATGAGATTTCTAAATAAGATGCTATAAGTTGACATATAGGTGCATTATAGAACTTGGGCCCATGTTTTAAACACGGTTGAGACATGTAAAAATAGATAACTATAATACTCATATAGTTCATTGATTGATGCTACTAGTCCCTAAAAAAAAATTCAACTTTTAAGGCAGCTTATAAAATATGATAAATAAAATACTCATGTTTTATATTAAAATAATCAGAAAAAATGGCACTATATGGTCCCATCTATATTACAATTGTAAGTGATTGATACTGGAAATTAAAGTATTTGATAGACATTCTAAAGGTTAGATAGTTAGGCTGTTAGCAATGTTGATGGCGAGACTGCATTTATGGTTGTTTGCTGCCCCCTAGGGGATTAAGACTGGTATGACATCCAAACGAATTGACTGTTTAAAACATATGTTCCCAGTAGGCCAATCAAATGTTTCAGCTTGAAGAGCCAATTAATGCTCAGCTCTGTTAGGGCCAATCCAAAGACAAGCTCAGAGGGCCTATCAAAATTCTGTGGGAGTGATTAAGGAAAAGGAGGAGGCTTTCTTTTTTTGGATAAGATACATACACACTCTAAGAAAAGGACACAGACTCAAAGAAGCATTCACTTTTGGAGAGAAAAATACATAGGCTTTGGTGCCAAAAAAAGTAGAATCTTTATATTGTTTAGCAATTCCTTGTTAGAAGACTGCTATGTTTTGTTTGTATACTTAGCTGTAGACACATTCTCAATAAACAGAAATATAAAAAAACAACATATGTTCCCAGTAGGCCAATCAAATGTTTCAACTCGAAGGGCCAATCAATGCTCAGCTCCGTTAGGGCTAATCCAAAGATAAGCTCCGAGGGTCTATCAAAATTCTGTTTGAGTGATTAAGGAAAAGAAGGAGGCTTTCTTTTTTTTGGATAAAGATGCATACACACTCTAGGAAAAGGACACAGACTCAAAGAAGCATTGACTTTTGGAGAGAAAAATACATAGGTTTTGGTGCCAAGTATATTCTCTGCCATTTTGGGGACACTTTCTTGAACAAAAAAAGATTAACAATTCTTGAGGTCTATACCTTTGCACATTGTGTGTAAACCCTCCATAGATGACCCACAAGAAATTCTGGAAGCTGAAACATTGATTTGGTTATTTGGGTAAAGTATAAGAAACTGTTAAAGGGACACTGAACCCAATTTTTTTCATTTATAATTCAGAAAGAGCATGCGATTTTAAGCAAATTTCTAATTTACTCCTATTATCAATTTTTCTTCGTTCTCTTGCTATCATTATTTGAAAAAGAAGGCATCTAAGCTTTTTTTGGTTTCAGTACTCTGGACAGCACTTTTTTTTGGGTGGATAAATTTATTCATCAATCAGCAAGGACAACACAGGTTGTTCACCAAAAATGGGCCGGCATCTAAACTTACATTCTTGCATTTCAAATAAAGATACCAAGATAATGAAGAAAATTTAAGAATAGGAGTAAATTCGAAATTTGCTTCAAATTTCATGCTCAATCTGAATCACGAAATTAAATTTTTGGGTACAGTGTCCCTTTAAGTATATATAATATTTAAATCAAAGGAATTCTTAGGCTATAGTTAGATTACAGCTAGTACATTTAAATAGCATACTTTGGATTTTAAACTCATATTCATAGTCCTGTGTAGTTTAACTAGTCATTATTGCTAAATAATTTATTTGCTAGACAAAGGTCCTTTGTATTTCATATTTCTAAGTCAGGCCTATTATTGTAAGTAAATCTCTCTGGTGTGCATTAAGTTATTGGCAACTATATATATTTTAGAACCTGCCTTAATTGTAGCTAAAAAGAGTTTATTTCAGCTCAGAGAAATTGGCTGTTAAAGCATCTTGTTATATTGTTTAACTAAGCACTGTTGAAGTTAGTGATCCATACTTTGGTATTGCATTGTTGTATTTAAATGTAATCCATTGTGAATAAGGTAAATTGTAAAGGTATATTTTTATGATCTTTGTATAGAATATTGTAACAGTTTAAGTGTATATCATTTGATTCATAATCTGGTCTCTACATAATATATTGCAATGTGTATATAAGTCTTAACTAATAAAAAGAATTTAGGAATGTATATTAATTTTAATTGTTTCGTATATACATTTTAATTGGGGTTTTGTTTTAAATAACAAAAATAAATAAATTGTATTATAACCCTGCTACATACTGACAGTTCATATTCCCAGCATTCCTAGCATGCTGCCTGCTGGGCTTCCTTCCTACTAGCTGGCACCACATCTATGTAGCCCACTAGCAGTGTAAGACACTACAGATACCAAGAAGATTAAGCAAATTTGATAATGGAACTAGACTTGAAAATTCTATCTGAATCATGAAAGTTTAATTTTTGACTTTACTGTCCTTTAAAGTATAGGTGAAAAAATCTGACCATGCTCAAGAATGCCCACAGTTAGCTCATTGAGATACCTTCTTCTATCCAGTGAGACTAATTTACCATCACAAACAACACATGAAAATATTTTACAGTCACAAACATTTACATCAGCTGTTTTGCATGCTGTTTCCTGAGTGCTGCGGTTGTAAATTGTTTTTTCTTGTGTCAGCAATTTGTGTCTGATGTGCAAGATATCATGTACTGGGCACCTCAAGCAAGGAGGTGGGTGGGTGAGGAGGGTTCCCTGTACTATAGAAATTTAAAAAATATAAATAAATTCTAAACGGCATACTGTCTGCCAGTACATAAGATGGTGGTGACCAGTGGGGGATGAGAGAGGGAAGAGAACTGTTTCGGAAGTATCATGTAGAGATCAGGGGGTGGGGGAGGTGTCAGGTGGGAGGATAAACACTACAGCTACAATAATCTTTAGAAGCTTCCTGAATAACCCCTTCACTGTCAGGAATTTAAAAGGTGTGGTGCGCAGCTGCAATTAGCAACCTTCTAATTGCCAAAATCAATGGCAAATGCATTTCCGATTAACAAAGGGGAACCCAAAGAAGCTTTTAGAATAATTTGTCTTATGGCTGCAGTAGTTGTGTGTAAATAATGTGAGAACCACAGAGTTTGCAAAAAAAAAAATAATAACTATTTATTTTATATGATTGTATTTAGCAGCCAAATAGTGTCATCAAATATACCAAAATGAACCTAGATCATTACCTTGGGTTGTCTACTTTAGAAAATATATATTTATATTTGAGGAAGCACCAGTGGGGCGTGAAACACGTCAGATGACGTATCTCATTTGTGTCTTGTGATTTCATGTGAGTTACGAGCTTTTAAAGCATACCTAATAAATGTTTCAACATTTTAAATAAGGCTTGTGCATAGTGTTCATCTAACTTATGACTGCTTGCAAGAAGATTGTCCTTTGTTTCTCTGTCTATTTATATATATATATATATATATATATATATATATATATATATATATATATATATATATATATATATATATATATATATATATATATATATATACAGTATCTCACAAAAGTGAGTACACCCCTCACATTTTTTTAAATATTTTATTATTTCTTTTCCTGTGACAACACTAAAGAAATGACACTTTGCTACAATGTAAAGTAGTGAGTGTACAGCTTGTATAACAGTGTACATTTGCTGTCCCCTCAAACTAACTTAACACACAGCCATTAATGGTGGAAATGTCCAAATTGGGCCCAAAGTATAAATATTTTGTGTGGCCACCGTTATTTTCTAGCACTACCCTCTTGGGCATGGAGTTCACCAGAGCTTCAGAGGTTGCCACTAGAGTCCTCTTTCACTTCTCCATGATGATATCATGGAGCTGGTGGATGTTAGAGACCTTGTGCTCCCCCACCTTCCATTTAAGGATGCCCCACAGATGCTCAATAGGGTTTAGGTCTGCAGACATGCTTGACCAGTCCATCACCTTTGCCCTCAGCTTCTTTAGCAAGGCAGTGGTAGTCTTGGAGGTGTGTTTGGGGTCTTTATCATGTTGCAATACTGCCCTGTGGCCCAGTCTCTGAAGGGAGGGGATCCTGCTCTGCTTCAGTATGTCACAGTACATGTTGGTATTCATGGTTCCCTCAATGAACTGTAGCTCCCCAGTGCCAGCAGCACTCATGCAGACCCAGACCATGACACTCCCACCACCATGCTTGACTGTAGGCAAGACACACTTGTCTTTGTACTCCTCACCTGGTTGCCGCCACACATGCTTGACACCATCTGAACCAAATACGTTTATCTTGGTTTCATCAGACCACAGGACATGGTTCCAGTAAAACATGTCCTTAGTCTGCTTGTCTTCAGCAAACTGTTTGCTGGCTTTCCTGTGCATCATCTTTAGAAGAGGCTTCCTTCTGGGATGACCATGCTGACCAATTTGATGCAGTGTGCGGCGTATGGTCTAAGCACTGACAGGTTGACCCCTCACCCCCTCAACCTCTGCAGCAATGCTGGCAGCACTCATACATCTATTTCCCAAAGACAACCTCTGGATATGACGCTGAGTATACGTGAACTCAACTGCTTTGGTCGACCATGGCGAGCCCTATTCTGAGTGTAACCTGTCCTGTATAACCGCTGTATGGTCTTGCCAACCGTGCTGCAGCTCAGTTTTAGGGTCTTGGCAATCTTCTTATAGCCTAGGCCATCTTTATGTAGAGCAAAAATTCTTTTTTTCAGATCCTCAGAGAGTTCTTTGCCATGAGGTGCCATTTTGAACTTCCAGTGACAAGTATGAGAGAGTGTGAGAGCGATAACACCAAGTCCCCCCTAACAGTAAAACCCAGCACCCACCAAACCCCCAAAATAAATAAACCTAACATTAAAAAAACTAAACTACCCATTGCACTGAAAAGGGCATTTGTATGGGCATTGTCCTTAAAAGAGCATTCAGCTCTTTTGCTGCGCTTAAAAGGGCATTCAGCTGTGCCCATAACCCTAAGCTAAATAAAAATAACCCCCCCAAAAGCCCCACAAAAATTTTAAAAAAAACTAAATCTAACCACCAGGTTAGTACTCACGGCTGTTGAAGTACGGCGGAGAAGGTCCTCTTCAAGGTGTTGAAGTCTTCTTCCAAGCAGCCGACATCGTCTTCCAAGCGGGGACCTCTTCTTTCTTCATCCAGTACAGTGGAACAGAAGACCGGCGACCGCAGAACTCAAGACCGGCGACCGCGGAGCCATGGAGCATGGAGGATCCCCTTCTTCCGATCGCCGCCGTACACTGAATATTAAATTCCAGGTACGCAATTAAAGATGGCGTCCCTTGAACTCCTATTGGCTGATTTGAACAGTCAATAGGATTTCAGTAGCTCTCATTCTATTGGCTAATTTGAATTTGAAGAATCAAATCAGCCAATAGGAATTCAAGGGACGCCATCTTCAATCGCATACTTTGAATTCACTATTCATTTTACGACGGCGATCGGAAGAAGAGGATCCTCCACGCTCCATGGCTCTGTTGTCATCGGTCTTCAGTTCCGCCCTCCGCTCCACGTCGGCTTGTTCCTGGAAGAAGATAGAAGAGGTCCCCGCTTGGAAGAAGATGTCAGCCGCTTGGAAGAAGTCTTCAACTTCTAGACTTCTCTGCCGGACTTCAGCAACAGTGAGCACCAACCTGGGGGTTAGATTTAGGTTTTTTTTTTCATTTTTGGGGGTTTGTTTTTTTTTAGATTAGGGATGGGCACTTCTTAAAAGAGCTAAATGCCCTTTAAAGGGCAGCAAAAGAGCTAAATGCCCTTTTAAGGGCAATGCCCATACAAATGCCCTTTTCAGGGCAATGGGTAGTTTAGGTTTTTTTAGTGTTAGGCTTTTTATTTTGGGGGGTTTGGTTATTATTTTCTGTAATGTTAGACTTTTTTATTTTGTGTAATTTTAGCTTAATTTAAACTTATTTTTTTTATTTTTAAAGTAATGTTAGTTTTTTTTATTTTGTTTGTAATTTTGTATTTTTAATTTAGGTAATTGGGTTTAGTTTAGGAGGTGTTAGGTTAGGGGGCTTAGTAATGTAATTAGTTATTTGCATTGTGGGTTTTGGCAGTTTAAGGGGTTAATAGGTTCCTTAGGTTTATTGCGATATGGGGATTTTGCGGTTTAGGGGTTAATAGGTGAATTAGGCTTACTGTGATGTGGGAGTTTTGCGGTTTAGGGGTTTATAGGTTAATTAGGTTTACTGCGATGTGGGGGTTTAGCGGGTTAGGGGTTAATAGGGTACTTAAGTTTATTGCGATGTGGGGGTTTTGCGGTTTAGGGGTTAATATGTTACATTATTTGCGGATTAGGAGTTAATTACTTTATTATTTTGCGATGTGTAGGTTTGCGGGTTAGGTGTTAATATTTTGTTATACTTCGTGCGGGCGGTGTTTTTTTTTTGTTTTTTTTTATGCTCCGTTTGCCTTCTCTGTATCCCGGTGGATTCGGTGGATTCTTTCACCACCTTGCTTCGCTGCATTCAGGTGTATTCTTTTGGCTGTGCGCATTTTTTTGCGGTTTAGGTGTTAATACTTCGTGTGGGAGGTTAGGTTTTTATTTTTGTTATACTTCATGGATTCGGTAAATGGCAGGGTGGTGAAAGAATCCACCTTCGGTGGATTCTTTCACCACCTTGACATTTTTGGAATCCATCTGGATGCAGCGAATTCTTTTGGCTGCGCGCGCAGCCAACATTCTGTTGGCTGCCTCGCGCTGCCAACATTGCTTTGAGGATGCGTGCGCAACTGCCGACGGTGACGGACATTACAAACGCAATTATAGTATAGATACATTTTTTTCAAATATTTTTTTTTTACTTTTTGGAGTAGTTCAAACTGTCATCCTCTGCCAAATATATATAATTATCCATTCCTTTGGGCAAGTTTGTTGAAGGGGTTAAACACTATTACTACTAAGAATGCTTTTTGATTGCTCACCTGTTTCAACATGCACACGTACACTCTAGCAGTTGTCTGATGCCTGTTTTAGAATTTTTAATTAAACCCAGACAATTCTCTTTGCTTAAATCCTTTCAGGTTTGAACTGCTTTTCTGCTATTATGCAGAAGTTTAAAGCTTATAGTAAAATAATCATGGTGTGGCCTTCAGTTATTTGGGCAAGTTTAGCTCATGGTTATGTGAATAGGTTTTCTGTTACATCAGATGGACTTGATGTGCTGGAATGTCTTGCTACTGTGTCAGACTGCTCTCTGTGTTTCTATTTTATGTTGGGTTAGGAGCACTTTCTTTGGCAGCAAAGGGAATTCTGTCCATACACTTTTGAAGCATAGCTAATTGATAACAATGACCTAAATGTGTTTCACAGCAAAAAAGACCTGTGTTGCCAAAGTGACCAATATTGCTTTTAACTTTTTTCTTCTGCTTAAACTACGCTGAGACTTGTGACAGATTTTCATTGGGGAATAAAAAATAACCACAAGCAGTGAACTTGGTTTTATCCTAACATTGCTGCATCTATTAAATAGCTTTTAATCTATTAATATTTCAGATTTCTTTCCCACATACTGACTTAACCCCTTGAGTTCCAAAATTTTGGATCCACAAATAGAAAGAGTTTTTGTTAAATATTTGCATAGCTCTGTTTTGCACCCATGTAAAAATCTATTTGCAGTGAAACAGTATGAACTATATATATATATATATATATATATATATATATATATATATATATATATATATATATATATATATATATATATATATATATATATATATATATATATATATATAAAACAGAACAGTACAGAAGAACTCACTGGAACATCAGTGTCAATCCTTTATTGTATTGTGACTATGATGTTCAAAGTCCAGTGAGTGCTTCTTTACTGTTCTGTTATATTCCTTGCAACAGCACCCTGGCAGTTAAAGTACAGTGGTGCATACAATATTACCTCCTATATATATATATATATATATATATATATAGTATATGCAGCAGAAGAAATAAAGGCACTCAATGGGTGTTAGCCACAAAATCATTTATTTAACTAGTTGTACGTTCTGCTGCATATGTAATTTTCTAAAGTGCACCGCAGGCAGAAACAATACAAAGGTTATCGTGAGTGCTGTACACTGGCTAGATTTGTATATATGTGTATACATATATATATATATATATATATATATATATATATATATATATATATATATATATATATATATATATATATACAAAAACACATAAAACATAGGTGTATAGGACTGTGGTTTAAATATAATCCGATCTCATAATTGTGTTAATCTGTAAGGGTTTCTCAACACAGCAATGAAAGCACAGTTGCCTATATCTCATTGACCGTATTATAAGGTATTAGCATTTTTTTTAATTTAAAATAGACAGGTAAATATGGTAATTGTATTGCTTATGTTGACGAAAAAGTTTTTTTAACTTTGATTTGCTGCATCCAAACTTTTTTTTTAATACTAATAGATTCTAATTCCAAAATTAGCTTCCATGACAGTTATTCCATTCAGTTTTTAATTTCAAAATCAGAACTGTAAATATAGATATATATATATATATATACTGTTTGTGTGTGTTAATAATGATAGGGTTAACTATGAGGCAAATGGTTATGTTAATTAAAGCATGTTGGCCAGCTTTACTTTTTAAAAGGGAATGGATCTAAACCAATTACTCAGCTTGTGAGTTTCACTGCCAGAAATGTGTCACAGTCACAGTCTGATGTTAACTCCCTGCCTGGGAAATTGTCACTGCTACTTGGGCTTTTTAAAATGACCTTTTATTTGCAATTATTACTGAGTATAATGTTCCCTTAACAAGGGGTTGATTCCAATTCTTCTGATCCCCTTTATCTATGTTTTTGTTTGGCTGCTGATCCATTTGTCAACTTCTGAGCGCTCACAATCTAGATGTTTCCACAACGCTAAAAGTTTGTATCAGATCTGACCATATAGGAAAATATCTTCAAACTTTGAGCCACATTACTCGCTTTGGTGGCAAGATAACTTGGTTAAAATATCACTTTATTAAATCATTGTTAAAAAGTATATCATGTATCCCGCATAAAACGCGTAGGATTCACGCTCCACAGTCATTATCCCGACTGTGGGTGCTAAGTCTGGGACTACTTTGTTATACTTCTTAACAATGATTTAATAAAGTGATATTTTAACCAAGTTATATTTCCGTCAGAGCAAATAATAAGGCTCAAAGTTTGAAGATATATGCAATGAAGGAGCGGACATTGAAAACAGTCCTGAGAATAACGTCATTACCCTGCAGCATGGCACTACACTACATAGGAATAGAAGCAGCAAATATGCTCATGGGGTTCTACTGAGTGTCAACAAACGACAAGGGGCAGAAGGGTTGCCCTCTCCCCTATACAGCAGTGTGTTTGTCTTGTGTAGCTGGGACAACATAGTTGTACAATTCAGTAAAACGCCTTATACAGCAAGAAAACTCACCAATGGAGGTGGGTGAATACAAATTTTGATACATCTGAACATTCAGATGATAAATTAAATTGTACACAAAAAAGTTGTCCTCTATGCAAAATACAAATAATCCTCCATATAAATAATGTACGGACAGGTTGACTGTTACCAGTACTAACCTAATACCATATCGGCTGAATATTAGGGCTAGTTATACTCAACAGTCATAGTAAACACTACAAGATTAGTTCTTACAGCAATTGTTTCTATCTCTGTTATCAGATAGGAAAATAACCCAAACAATGCAAGGACAGAAATAACTTCAATTATCACAATCTTCCCAACATTGGGTTTTGCACTTTATTTTAACAACAAAATGGACACATTGAATTCAACACACAAGGGGTATCGGTAAAATGCAAAACTGAACATTTTAACATATCTGATAGTAGTCAAAGACAGACTGAAATAGTTCTATTATCTTGAGCAATACACTCTGAAATGGCTACGTATGCCATTTTATATATATATATATAGGCTAAATCAGCTATTTCAAATGGCAATATAAAGGTTAAGGAGCTGTTTGTAAACAATTTAATACACTCCAGTAGGTAAAATGGATCATTGGGAACAAATTAAAGGAAAGACAGTTTTGAGGTAAACTGTCCTAACTCAGTGGTACTATTCAAAATGTCCAGTGTATAAAACATGCCACAGTATAACCATACTTGCTCCTTTGTAGTCTGTAAATGTAACCAGGATACCAAGATGGGGAGAACATGCGGAAGATAATGCTTTTGTGTGGCTACAGGGAGTATAATCAACTTCTGCTTTGGGCTTCCCCTAAACCAGTTCTTGGATCACTTACTGGCCCCTACAATCTTTTAAACTCATTTACAAACAGTGAAGTCTGTTCCCACATTAGACCATAGGTCTTACTCGTCTTTATGGGCATGGTAGTGAAGTTTGATGATGGGTCTGCATGGTGGAGGAGTACATTAGCACTGTGGGGTGAAGAGTGTTGGGCTGCTTATTGATAGTGTCACCACTATGGTTAGGGGTCTTGGGAACCACTCAAAGTGTAGGGATATGGTTTGGATTATGCAAAAAAACAAAAAAACAAAGGGTTATAGCTACTGTATCATATGTAATTTGTGTATCTAATATATAAATTTACCTCTAGTGCTTTAAAATATAACTAAGGTTGTGACTGTGTTCATAAATGGAAATTGTTTTTTATTTTAATCTTTCTTTCTGGCCTGTACTTTTCTCACATCATAGAGTCCCTTTAACATTTAAGCACTGCAAGGGCTTGACGTAACATCCATAGCATGAAGTTCATCAAATTTATGGATTTATGCATTTTTATAATATAAAATAAATTTGTATGAATCAAAGACAATAAGGCCTCTATTTAACAAGGTCTGGCGGACCTGATCCGACAGTGTGGATCAGGTCTGCCAGACCTCGCTGAATGCGGAGAGCAATACGCTCTCCGTATTCAGCATTGCACCAGCAGCTCACAAGAACTGCTGGTGCAACGCCGCCCCCTGCTGACTTGTGGCAAATGGGTCCGCCAGCAGGGAGGTGTCAATCAACCCGATCGCAATCGATAGGGTTGAATTGCGGTGATGTCTGTCCGCCTGCTCAGAGCAGGTTTTGGAGCAGCGGTCTTTAGACCGCTGCTTCATAACTAGTGTTTCTGGCGACCCTGCAGACTCGCCAGAAACACGGGGCCTCAAGCTCTATCCGTAGCTTGATAGATAGGCCCCAATGTGTTTTTAGATTGAGAGAATTATACGTAGTTCATAGATGTTGCTATGTGCAGCCTTGTTATATATAAGTGAGCTGAAATCTCAAAATGTCAAGGCCATGCTGCAGATGTTGAAGTATTAAACCCATCCTGCTACAGCCAGTTCACATATTAATCAACACAATAATGTATTGGTATAATAAACATTTAAAAGCGCATAACATTACATTAGTAAGCTGGGTCTTACAGACTAACTGGAGTAACCGCCTACAAAGCAGCATTACATACATTTGTTTTTGCCTCTTTTTTAACACCAAGCTCAGTACCACAAAGTGGTACATACAAAGTGCAAATAAATGTTCTTACTTTAAAGCAGATTGGTAAGTATGCACCATGGATTGTGCACAGAGCTACTCGGTGACTGTGCGTTCATACCTGATGTGTATATGTGGCACAGATAAAGTGCTGAGTAAAAATAAAGATGAATCAGATAGAATATGTAGTTTTAAAAATCTTTCCAATTTACTTCCATTATTAAATTATACGCAATATTTTTATATACACACTTTCTGAGGCACCAGCTACTACTGAGCATGTGTAAGAGTTCACAGTATATGAGAGTTCACACATAACATGTTTGATACAGTGTGACTGTGATATTAGAAGTAACTCCTTTAAAAGTAATTTCATACTAAATACTCTGGGGGGTAGTTATCAAGCCGTCAACCTCAAATTCCGCAGCGTATTTGTGGCGAGGCTGATTCGCCTTAGTTATCAAGCCCTAGATACCGGCAACAGTAGAATTTTGTGACGTAAGCTTCGATCCGCCGGACTCAGTCCGACACAGATCGATTCTTATGTCACTCCAGATGTTCCGCACAATCTGACTACTTTTCCTAGTTATCAAAAAACTAGCAGGTACGCTCGGCACTTTTGCGGCCCAGCGTACCTGGTTTTCAATCCGCCGCCCTGGAGGTGGCGGATCCCATAGGAATCAATGGAAGTCTGACCATAGCGAAAGTTCATGTTCGCTGCTGCCAGACATCCCATTGATTCCTATGGGAGATGTCTGCATCTTATACCCTAACATATACCCCGAGTCTAAACACCCCCTAATCTGCCCCCCCATACACCGCCGCAACTAATACATTTATTACCCCCTAAACCGCCACTCCCGGAGCCCACCACAAGCTATAATAAACATGTTAACCCCTAAACCGCCGCTCCCTGACCCCGCCGCAACTAAATAAATGTATTAACCCCTAAACCGCCGCTCCCAGACCCCGCCACCACCTACATGATACCTATTAACCCCTATCCTGCCCTCCCTATACCGCCGCCCTCTATAATAAAGTTATTAACCCCTATCCTGCCCCCCCTACACCGTCGCCACCTATAATAAATTTATTAACCCCTATCCTGCCCCCCCTATATCTTAGGATTAAGATAGAATCCTATCAGCCAATCGGAATTGAAGGGACGCCATCTTGGATGACGTCCCTTAAAGGAGCCTTCATTCATCGGTTGTCCGTCGGGGAAGAAGGATGTTCTGCGTCGGCGGAATGAAGATGGATCCTGAAGAAGAAGATTGAAGACCCCGCTTGGAAGATGACATCGCCCGGATGGAAGACTTCTTCAGCGCCACTTGGAAGATGACATCGCCCGGATGGAAGACTTCTTCAGTGCCGCTTGGAAGATGACATCGCCCGGATGGAAGACTTCTTCAGCGCCGCTTGGAGGATCACTTCATCGGATGGAAGACTTCTTCAGTGCCCCTTGGAGGATCACTTCTGCCGCTCCGGATCTCCTCTTCGGTTCCATCGGTGGGTCGGCTGGCTGAAGACAACTCAAGGTAGGATGATCTTCAGGGGGGTAGTGTTAGGTTTTTTTAAGGGGGGTTTGGGTTAGATTAGGGGTATGTGGGAGGTATGTTTTAATGTTGGGGGGGTTGTATTTTTCTTTTACAGGCAAAAGAGCAGTTTTCTTTGGGGCATGCCCCGCAAAAGGCCCTTTTAAGGGCTGGTAAGGTAAAAGAGCTTTGAACTTTTTAAATTTAGAATAGGGTAGGGCATTTTTGGGAGGCTTTGTTATTTTATTAGGGGGCTTAGATTAGGTGTAAGTAGCTTAAAATTGTTGTAATATTTTTTAAATGTTTGTAACTTATTTTTTTTATTTTTTGTAACTTAGCTTTTTTTATTTTTTGTACTTTAGTTAGTTTATGTAATTGTATTTAATTGTAGTTATTTGTAGTTAATTTATTTAATTAATTTAATGATAGTGTAGTGTTAGGTTTAATTGTAACTTAGGTTAGGATTTATTTTACAGGTAATTTTGTATTTCTTTTAGCTAGGTAGTTATTAAATAGTTAATAACTATTTAATAACTATTCTAACTAGCTAAAATAAATACAAAGTTACCTGTAAAATAAATATAAATCCTAAAATAGCTATAATGTAATTATTAATTATATTGTAGCTATCTTAGGGTTTATTTAACAGGTAAGTATTTAGTTTAAATAGGAATAATTTATTTAAGTATAGTGTAGTGTTAGGTGTAATTGTAACTTAGGTTAGTTTTTATTTTACAGGTAAATTTCTCTTTATTTTAACTAGGTAGCTAATAAATAGTTAATAACTATTTAATAGCTATTGTACCTAGTTAAAATAAATTGAAATTTGCCTGTAAAATAAAAATAAATCCTAAGATAGCTACAATATAATTATTATTTATATTGTAGCTATATTAGGGTTTATTTTAAAGGTAAGTATTTAGTTTTAAATAGGATTAATTTAGTTAATAATATAAATATTATTTAGATTTATTTAATTAATATTTAAGTTAGGGGGGTGTTAGGGTTAGTGTTAGACTTAGGTTTAGGGGTTAATAATTTTATTACAGTGGCGGCGGTGTAGGGGGGGGGGCGAATAGGGGTTAATAAATTTATTATAGGTGGCGATGGTGTAGGGGGGGGCAGGATAGGGGTTAATAAAATTATTATAGGTGGCGGCGGTGTAGGGGGGGCAGGATAGAGGTTAATAAATTTATTATAGGTGGCGATGGTGTAGGGGGGGCAGGATAGGGGTTAATAAGTTTAATATAGGTTGCGGCGGGGTCCGGGAGCGGCGGTTTAGGGGTTAAACTATTTATTTAGTTGTGGCGAGGTCCGGGATCGGCAGGATAGGGGTTAATAACTTTATTACAGTGGGCGGCGGTATGGGGGGGCAGGATAGGGGTTACTAGGTATAATGTAGGTGGCGGCGGTGTCCGGGAGCAGCGGTTTAGGGGTTAATACATTTATAAGAGTTGCGGCGGGGTCTAGGAGCGGCAGTTTAGGGGTTACTAACTTTATTTAGTTGCGGGGGGCTCCGGAGGTGCCGGTATAGGGGGTAGAACAGTGTAGTTTAGTGTGGGTGCTTAGTGACAGGCTAGCAAGAAAGCTGTGAAAAAGCCGAAGAGCAGCGAGATCGGATGAGTGATAACTATCACAGTCCGCTGCTCATCGCCCCGTACTTGGTGCGCGGCTTTTTGACAGCTTTTTTGATAACTTAGGCGAATTTATGCAGGTCCGCGGCGGCGATGTGAGGCGAGCTTAGGCGGGCGTATTGAACCGGCGAAGGCAGGAAAAGTAGACGCGTTGATAACTACCCCTCTCTGCCTTTAAGGAGTCCTGGCAGATTCTAATGGGCCTGAGCTGCAGTAGTCTTTATATATATCAAAATAACAAGAGTATTGCATTAAGCAATGATACTTTTTTTATTGGACTAATTATACATTTATAAGATGACAAGCTTTCAGAAGAGGGTCTTTCTTTTTCAAGTCTGAAGCAATACTGCATAATAAGCAGTATTGCTTCAGACTTGAAAAAGGAAGACACTCTTCCGAAAGCTTGTCATCTTATAAATGTATAGTTAGTCCAATAAAAAAGTATCATTGCTCAATGCAATACTCTTGTTATTTTGATATCTAAATCTCTGGACTGACACGGCTACTCCAATCAACGTATATATATATATGCAATATGCTGGTATGGGCAGACGGTGCACTGTTTTTCTATAGCTATATGGCAGTTTGAGAAATTTTAGAAGGATTGTTTTTAAACAAGATTTTTTTCTACTTCTTTTTTTTTTTTAAGGCCCGGTTCCATTGTGGCATGAATTGTTCAGAAAATGGTGACTGTGATTTTCTATTTAAAACACTTCTTTAACACTGTAAACCTCGACCCCACTTTCTTACTGCTTAGTATCCTTCTAAGACACACTTAGAGAAGATTGTGTAATTGTGAATGGGTTTTTATAGGGGAAGAGTCTTCTTGCACGTTAAGTCCAAACTCGTTCCCGACAGTGCATCTATTATTGAACTCACACTCATGAATGCCCATTCCAGATTACAATTTCAATAATAGATGCTGGTAGTTAACATTTAAAAAGTCATTTTCATTAGTTTTTTTTTGTTAAAAACTCATTGCATTTTTATGATCACTTGCAAAACATGACTCCATATTCGGACAATAAGAAAAACACATTTTTGGGAGTAATAGCCGATAGATTGTCAGTGACCCCTTAATGTCTTATTTAATGTCTCCCCTCTATTTACAATATCAGTTTTACTTTACTCACACAGACCACCTTATCATCAAATGTATCTCATGTACACACAGCCCCTGCTCATCCTCTGAGCCTGAATCTCCCTCATAAAAGGATTTTTCATATCGTCTCTCCTTCTCAAGGACACCTCTTTCCTTTGCACATGCCTTAATTACTTAATGATCCACCTCATCATACAATACTAATCCTGACTCACAACATCCGGTTCCGCACTTCCCATTCGGATCTGTTTATTGAGTCCCTTCTCTCTCATACAAGACCTTATTGATGATCACACATTATCTCCCATTGTTCTTGCCAGTATTGCTGTTCTACAACACAGCCCCTACTAACTCGTATCCCCCTCTTCCACTCACATATTCACTATCTCATGTCCTTATCTCTCACATACAACCTCCACCTTACCTCCTCACCTCTCCCTCTCCTAGACACACCCTCTCATACCTATTATATCAAACATAGTCTTCTTTTATATCAGCACCACTCTCCCTTGTAAACCAACCCCAGGGATTATATTCAAGAGTATATTCAATTAAATAAGTTTATGAGTTCATTTTTTTTTTTTATGAGAAATAGGTCACGTCAAACTAATCTTATTAGATTCTTTGAGGAAGTAAGTCAAAATATAGATAAAGGGGAATCCGTTGATGTGATAAACTTAGATTTTGCTAAGGCTTTTGATACCATGCCACATGAGAGATTATTGTACAACTTTAAGGGTCTGGAAATAGCTGAAAATGTTAGCTCATGGATAAATAACTGGATAAAAGACAGGAAGCAATGAGTGGTAGTTAACATATCATACTCTTATTGGACAAAAGTAAATAGTGAGGTCCCAAAAGTATCATACTGGATCCTGTTCTTTTTATATCCTATATAATAAAAGGCCAAGTGTGTTTGTCCGAGGCTGTCATGCGCAGTAGACAGCACAGCACGAGGACAAACACACCTGGCCTTTGAGAGTCCCTAAGTCTCTGCTCTGCAGTGCGAGCAGAAGTGTGCATGACCGAGTGTGGCCGGGGGCGTGGCCGAGCACGAGGGCTGCGAGGGGGCGTGGTCGTGTGTGAAGGGGCGGGGCCAGACAGGCCGTGAAAGGCTGTGCAGTTTGAGAGCTCAAAACAGATCACAAGAGGGGAGAGAGGGGGTAGGGAAAAGATAAGAAAGGTGAGAGAGAGATCAAGAGGGGAGAGAGAGATCAAGAGGGGAGATAAAAAGAGCACAAGAGAGGGAGCAAAAGAGAGGGGGAGAGACAGCAAAAGAGAGTGGAGGGAGAGCAAAAGAAAAGGGACAGAGAGATCAAAAGAAAGGGGGGGTGGGGGGAAGAGAGGGGGAGGGGGGAGGAGAGAGAGAGAGGGGGAGGAGAGAGAGAGGGGGAGGAGAGAGAGAGAGAGGGGGGGAGGAGGAGGAGAGAGAGAGGGGAGGGAGAGAGAGAGGGGGAGGGAGAGAGAGAGGGGAGGGAGAGAGAGAGGGGAGGGGGAGAGAGAGAGGGGAGGGAAGAGAGAGAGAGGGGAGGGGGAGAGAGAGAGGGGAGGGAGAGAGAGAGGGGAGGGGGAGTGAGAGAGAGAGGGGAGGGTGAGGGAGAGAGAGAGGGGAGGGGGAGCAAAAGAAAAGGGACAGAGAGATCAAAAGAAAGGGGGGGTGGGGGGAGGAGAGGGGGAGGGGGGAGGAGAGAGAGAGAGGGGGAGGAGAGAGAGAGGGGGAGGAGAGAGAGAGAGAGGGGGGGAGGAGGAGGAGAGAGAGAGGGGAGGGAGAGAGAGAGGGGGAGGGAGAGAGAGAGGGGAGGGAGAGAGAGAGGGGAGGGGGAGAGAGAGAGGGGAGGGAAGAGAGAGAGAGGGGAGGGGGAGAGAGAGAGGGGAGGGAGAGAGAGAGGGGAGGGGGAGTGAGAGAGAGAGGGGAGGGTGAGGGAGAGAGAGAGGGGAGGGGGAGGGAGAGAGGGGAGGGAGAGAGAGAAGGGAGGGGAGGGAGAGAGGGGAGAGAGAGAGGGGAGGGAGAGGGGAGGGAGAGAGAGAGGGGAGGGGGAGTGAGAGAGAGAGAGGGGGAGTGAGAGATAGAGAGATTGGAGGGAGAGAGAGTGAGAGAGAGGGGAGGGAGAGAGAGGGGAGGGGGAGGGAGAGAGAGAGAGGGGGGAGATAGAGAGGGGAGAGAGAGGGGGAGAGAGAGAGAGGGGGAGAGAGAGGGGGGAGAGAGAGAGAGGGGGAGAGAGAGAGGGGAGAAAGAGAGAGAGGGGGAGAGAGAGAGAGGGGGAGAGAGAGAGGGGGAGAGAGAGCGAGAGAGTTGAGAGAGATAGAGGGGAGAGAGAGAGATAGAGGGGAGAGAGAGAGAGAGAGAGAGAGAGATAGAGGGGAGAGAGAGGGGGAGAGAGAGAGAGGGGAGAGGAGAGAGAGAGGGGAGAGAGAGAGCAAAAGAGAGGAGGGAGAGAGAGCGCAAAAGATAGGGGTGAGAGAGCGCAAAAAAGAGGGGTGAGAGAGCGCAAAAGAGAGGGGTGAGAGAGAGAGCACAAAAGAGAAGGGGAGAGAGAGCGCAAAAGAGAGGGGGAGAGAGAGAGTGCAATAGAGGGGGGAAAGAGCGCAAAAGAGGAGGGGAGAGAGAGAGCGCAAAAGAGGGGGGGAGAAAGAGCGCAAAAGAGGGGGGGGAGAGAGAGAGCGCACAAAAGAGGGGGGATAGAGAGAGCGCAAAAGAGGGGGGGATAGAGAGAGCGCAAAAGAGGGGGGAGAGAGAGCGCAAAAGAGAGGGGGAGAGAGAGAGCGCAAAAGAGAGGGGGAGAGAGAGAGCGCAAAGGTCCCTTTGAAAAAGCCGAAACGCTATCGGCGAAACATGTTAGGGATGGGTATCAGTTAAATACCCTGTTGTTGTTTTTTAATGGCATAGCTAACTTAAATTATTATATTGATAAAGTGGCAAACCCGGACTAGATTACTACTAAGATTTTAGGCATTATCTCGAAAGTATCAGTGGCAAACTTTAAAGGCATTCTATAAGCTAATATTACAAAAGCCACAACCGCCAACCGCCGAAACTAGTCCTTTCTTTCTTATATAAATTTAAACAAATCTATCATATATATATGGTGATATCTTAAGGCTATACCGGCGAGTTAGTAATAAGTGTTGTTGGCAAATTATTGAACAATATTTGAAAGTTAGAACCGCTAGTCAGTTATTGTGGCAGGTTTAACGTATATTTAACCACAATTCTCTATTGATATTAAAAGACATAGAAGCTAGCTGTTGGTACAAGTAGCATTAAACTTCTCTTCGACATTATAATGATATGTACTGTAAACGTCTCTAAACTATAACGAATAATTGCTTACAACGGATGATTTAGAAGAAACTAAAGATAAAATAATTCCTTGATACTGTTAAGCATTAAGGGTAGACGTTTATACTGGCTACTTAAGTTTGCACTTTAGCAACTAGTACCTGACCATAGATACGTAAAAATGTGGGATACCTAGAATATAATACCCACAAGATATCTACACAATTATTCAAAACGCTGGTTTCAGTTCAGTGAATGCTGCAGATTTCAAAAGCAAGACACTGAAAGCCTGCCAGATGAATAGATATTTCAAGTGATAGAAAAAGCCAGATAACTTTTGCCACAAAGTATAAATTACATAAAGTATTACAATTGGTGAAATATTAACACCACTACTAATGTAAATACAAACTCCAAACTCTCAAGATCAATTGTGTTAAAGTACACCAAGCACCTATACATGTCAGATATAAACTTGAATTATTTACACCAAAAAACTCCTGTTGCAATAACAGTTTACTTATACAATATATATTGATATACATATTCTAGCTATTTGAGCTAGTTTAATACACCATTGAATGAAATAATGGAATATTGAATAATTATATACTGTTATTTTATACACATATCAATAATATAATCTGGTGTAATAGAAGTGATATTTTTTTTCTAAAAAATACCGAGCTCAATTTAAAGACCCATTCACCCTGATAATGGAAAGTGCAAACATATTTCAGTACTTTAGTTACTAGTATCTTTTACTGATACAAATTGTGTATCCATTTTCTACATACGATTACCTAATCAGATACAGTAACAACTGCATGAGGGAACCTTATAGTAGTGTACAACACCATAGGGGATAAGTAAACTATCAGTTAGATAGATTTACATTAATCAGTATTTATACAATCCACCTATATTTCTAGTCCTAGATAACTGATTTACCTGATACTTTGAGCCACTAAAATTTTCAAAGTTGCAATGTGTTTTTAAAGTGCATACACGTAAACATCATATTTTTATCTGATATTTAGTTAATAAAAGTTATGTTTTAATTTTCCTTTCAACCCATTGACTCTTAGCGAGTGTTTAAGTCTCATACAAGTATCTATATATTTTTTTCCAGGAACAGAAGTGCTACTCAAGTGCATTCTTCTAGTCTCTATCCTCCAAGATATAGACTATATTTGTAACTAATATATATATACATATATATATATATATATATATATATATATATATATATACTGTATATACAGTATATATGTGTGTGTGTGTGTGTGTGTGTGACCAGAGTGAATGCAAGCCCTGATGAACATCTACTTAAAAAGACATTATTTTTATTATTTTTTTCACCCTGCCCCAATAATATTATGTCTAAAAAAAGGCCTTAAACCTGGGGTGGGTTGGGGAGTGGGGGGCAGCAGAATTTTGAGTGCCTAGGGCAGCACAAAACCTAAATATGCCCCTGGGTGGCACAGTAGATTGAACGCAGTGCTCTGACAAAATGCAGAAGGACATTTGGCAGGCGGACATTTGGCAGACGGACATTTGTCCGACAGACAGAAAGCTAAAGAATGTTCCGATTTCGGCCGAGGGCAGATACGTTCCAAAGTGCTCTGTTCTAATCAGAGCCTCGGGCGCCGCAACTGCCTCTGGGAACCTTACCATGGGTCACAGACCGCACGTCTTGTAATTCTCTGTCTGGGAAATTATCTATCTATCAAATCTATCTATTTATCTATCAAATCTATCTATCGTATCTATCAAATGTATCTATTGCATCTATTGATCTATCTAATCTATGTATCTATCTATCTATCAAATCTATCTATCTCAAGGCCGGACTGTTATCTGACAGCCACTTGTGTTTTGGCCAAATGTCCGTCTGCCAAATGTCCGTCGGCTAAAAGTCCGGCCACGATTGCACGTGCAGTGCCCCAAATTTGAAGTAGGAGGACCGACCAAGCATCTTTTTCCATCTCCCGGTTCCTAAAATACATGCCATATACACGTCCCCTGATAGGGGACGTAACAGGGATTAAACTGATAAGAATAGTACTACTTAACACACCTTATAATAACGCAGAGAGAGAAAATGCAGAGAGAGGAGTCTGAAGAAGAGGAGTCAGAGGAGGAAGGTGGCTTTGAGGAGGTGGAAGACCAAACACAGCAGGTGTCCCAGGGGGCTTGTTGTCACCTTTCGGGGACCCTTGGTGTTGTACGTGGCTGGGTGGAGGAAGAGACCTTCAATGACATCAGTGAGGACAAGGAACTGGACATGGCTAGCTTGGTATCCAACCTTGTGCAAATGGGGATTTTGCGGTTGTGCAAATGGACTGTTTGCGATTGTTTGCGGTGCGTTAAAACGGGGAGTTTGGTCTGTCACTGTAAAGCGGGCGTAACCCTTACACTACCTGATCGATACAACATCATACCTGATGTTTTAAAGCACGTTATTCCAAACAATTTAGGAATATTAGGTGATTTATGCCCTTTATGGATTAAAACTAGACTCTGCATCAACTATGTAATTTTCCGTGGGAGTTTTGCCATGGATCCCCCTCCGGCATGCCACAGTCCAGGTGTTAGTACCCTTGAAACAACTTTTCCATCACTATTGTGGCCAGAAAGAGTCCCTGTGGGTTTTAAAATTTGCCTGCCTATTGAAGTCAATGGCAGTTCGCCCGGTTCGCCTGTTCGCGAACATTTGCGGAAGTTCACGTTCGCCGTTCGCGAACGGAAAATTTTAAGTTTGAGATATCACTACTTACTATTAATAACTAAATAATTCCTATTTAAAACTAAATACTTACCTGTAAAATAAACCCTAAGATAGCTACAATATAACTAATAGTTACATTGTAGCTAGCTTAGGGTTTATTTTTATTTTACAGGCAAGTCTGTATTTCTTTTAACTAGGTAGAATAGTTACTAAATAGTTATTAACTATTTAATAACTACCTAGATAAAATAAATACAAATTGACCTGTAAAATAAAACCTAACCTAAGTTACACTAACACCTAACGCTACACTACAATTAAATAAATTCCCTAAATTAAACACAATTAACTAAATTCAAAACAATTAGCTAAATTACAAAAAAAAAGCAAGCACTAAATTACAAAAAAATAAAAAACAAATGACAATATCTTTAAACTAATTACACCTAATCTAATAGTCCTATCAAAATAAAAAAGCCCACCCAAAATTAAAAAACCTAGCCTAAACTAAACTACCAATAGCCCTTTTTACGGGGCATTGCCCCAAAGAAATCAGCTCTTTTACCTGTAAAGAAAAAAACAAACAACCCCCCCAACAGTAAAACCCACCACCCACACAACCAACCCCCCAAATAAAACCCTAACTAAAAAACCTAAGCTCCCCATTGTCCTGAAAAGGGTATTTGGATGGGCATTGCCCTTAAAAGGGCATTTAGCTCTATTGCAGCCAAAAGCCCAAACCTAAAAATAAAACCCACCCAATACACCCTTAAAAAATCCTAACACTAACCATCAAAGATCTACTTACCGGGAGATGTCTTCATCCAAGCGGTAAGATGTCCTCAATGAAGCCAGCAGAAGTGGTCCAACTGATGGGCAGGAGTGGTCCTCCAGAAGGGCAGAAGTGGTCCTCTAGATGGGCAGAAGTCTTCACCCAGACGGCATCTTCTATCTTCATCGATCCGGTGCGGAGCGGCTCCATCTTCAAGACATCCGGCGTGGAGCATCTTCTTCTTCCGACGTCTTCTTGCGGAATGAAGGTTCCTTTAAATGACATCATCCAAGATGGCGTCCCTTAGATTCCGATTGGCTGGTAGAATTCTATCAGCCAATCGGAATTCAGGTTGAAGAAATCCTATTGTCTGATTGGATCAGCCAATAGGATTGAACTGTTCCAATCAGCCAAAAGAATGCAAGCTCAATCATATTGGCTGATTGGATCAGCCAATAGGATTGAAGTTCAATCCTATTGGCTGATTGCATCAGCCTATAGGATTTTTTCAACCTTAATTCCAATTGGCTGATAGAATTCTATCAGCTAATCAGAATCTAAGGGACGCCATCTTGGAAGACATCATTTAAAGGAAACTTCATTCAGCAAGAAGACGTCGGAAGAAGAGGATGCTCCATGCCGGATGTCTTGAAGATGGAGCCACTCCGCGCCGGATGGATGAAGATAGAAGATGCCATCTGGGTGAAGACTTCAGCCCATCTGGAGGACCACTTCTGCCTGTCTGGAGGACCACTTCTGCTGGCTTCGTTGAGGACATCTTGCCGCTTGGATGAAGACTTCTCCCGGTAAGTGGATCTTCGGTGGTTAGTGTTAGGATTTTTTAAGGGTGTATTGGGTGGGTTTTATTTTTAGGTTAGGGCTTTGGGCCGCAATAGAGCTAAATGCCCTTTTAAGGGCAATGCCCATCCAAATACCCTTTTCAGGGCAATGGGGAGCTTAGTTTTTTTTTAGTTAGGGTTTTATTTTGGGGGTTGGTTGTGTGGGTGGTGGGTTTTACTGTTGGGGGGTTGTTTGTATTTTTTTTACAAGTAAAAGAGCTGATTTCTTTGGGGCAATGCCCCGCAAAAGGCCCTTTTAAGGGCTATTGGTAGTTTAGTTTAGGCTAGGTTTTTTTTTATTTTGGGTGGGCTTTTTTTATTTTGATAGGGCTATTATATTAGGTGTAATTAGTAATTAAAGATCTTATAATTGTTTTTTTATTTTATGTAATTTATTGTTTGTTTTTTTGTAATTTAGCTAATTTTATTTAATTTAGTTAATTGTATTTAAGTTAGGTAATTTATTTAATTGTAGTGTAGTGTTAGGTGCTAGTGTAACTTAGGTTAGGTTTTATTTTACAGGTAAATTTGTATTTATTTTAGCTAGGTAGTTATTAAATAGTTAATAACTATTTAGTAACTATTCTACCTAGTTAAAATAAATACAAACTTGCCTGTAAAATAAAAATAAACCCTAAGCTAGCTACAATGTAACTATTAGTTATATTGTAGCTAGTTTATGGTTTATTTTATATGTAAGTATTTAGTTTTAAATAGGAATTATTTAGGTAATGATAGGAATTTGTATTTAGATTTATTTAAATTATATTTAAGTTAGGGGGGGTTAGGGTTAGGGTTAGATTTAGATTTAGGGGTTAATAAATATAATATAGTGGCAGCGACATTGGGGGCGGCAGATTAGGGGTTAATAAATGTAGGTAGGTTGCGGCGATGCTAGGGGCTGCAGATTAGGGGTTAATAATATTTAACTAGTGTTTGCGATGCAGGAGTATGGCGGTTTAGGCGTTAATATGTTTATTATAGTGGCGGCAACGTTGGGGCGGCAGATTAGGGGTTAATAAAATTATGTAGGTGTCGGTGATGTTGTGGGCAGCAGATTAGGGGTTAATAAATATAATGTAGGTGTCGGCGATATTGGGGGCAGCAGATTAGGGGTTCATAAGTATAATGTAGGTGGCGGTGATGTCTGGAGCGGCAGATTAGGGGTTAATAAGTGTAGGTAGGTTGTGGCGACATTGGGGGCAGGAGATTAGGGGTTAATAAGTATAATGTAGGTGGCGGCGATGTTGGCGCAGCAGATTAGGGGTTAATAAATATAATGTAGGTGTTGGTGATGTCGGGGGCGGCAGATTAGTGGTTAATAGGTGTAAGATTTGGGGTGTTTAGACTCTAGGTTCATGTTAGGGTGTTAGGTGTAAACATAAAATGTGTTTCCCCATAGGAATCAATGGGGCTGTGTTACTGAGATTTACGCTGCTTTTTTGTAGGTGTTAGACTTTTTCTCAGCCGGCTCTCCCCGTTGATGTCTATGGGGAAATCATGCGCGAGCACGTACAACCAGCTCACCGCTGACTTAAGCAGCGCTTGTATTGGAGTGCAGTATAGAGCACAATTTTGCTCTACGCTCAATTCTTGCCTTTTAACGCCGGGTTTATAAAAACCTGTAATACCAGCACTGTAAGTAAGTGAGCGGTGAGAATAACGTGCAAGTTAACACCGCACCCCTCATACCGCAAAACTCGTAATCTGGCCGATTGGATTTTGCTCATGCGCAAACAATTTACTTTTAACTTATAGTACACAATAACCTGCCTGTATTAAAAGTTTACTTTTAGCCGTACAATGTCCAATGTTATTTATATATCTTTGTTGTATGAATTCCATGCCACATTAGAGATGACATCTCAAACATACCATATTAGCTTGTGTTCAGTGCATACAATTATCACAAATCACATTGTTTGACATGTTGAAACAAAGCTCACAGCCAGAGGGTGTCATTATATGTGATGTTCTGTGAATGTATTTTACAACTGAATTTCATCAAGCATATATTATATCCCAAGAAACAGATATTGACTGTGATATTTGCCCTGCACAGCCAAAACATCAAGTGTATAACATAAACAGTACAATGTATTTGTTGTCTATTCACCATTCAATACACTGACCTCCACTAACCTTGCTTCTAAGATTGCGGAAAATCTAATTTGCATCCTCCCTCACTACTGTATCTATGACTCACAGTGGAGTGACCATCTGTGCAGGAACAAGTATTCCCTCCACACCCATCACAGACAGCTCCCAACGCCGAGTCCACTATTCTGACATTCTGTACCTGCTGAGTCGAGATGCTGGGTGCGCAAGAACCAAGATTCGCGCCTCAGATGTAGAAAAACTAAAGACCAGCCCTTTATTCAGTCGAATACGTAGAATATATATATATATATATATATATATATATATATATATATATATATATATATATATATATATATATATATATATATATATATACAGTGGATATAAAAAGTCTACACACCCCTGTTAAAATGTCAGGTTTCTGTCATATAAATAAATTAGACAAAGATAAATCTTTTCAGAACTTTTCCCACCTTTAATGTGACCTATAAACTACATAACTTAATTGAAAAACAAACTGAAATCTTTAAGGTGGAGGGAAGTAAAAAAAAAAAACTAAAATCATGTGGTTGCATAAGTGGGGATGTAGCTGTGTTCAGAATTAAGCAATCACATTCAAAACCATGTTAAATAAGAGTCATCACACACCTTCCATAATTTAAAGTACCTATGATTAACCCCGAATAAAGTTCAGCTGTTCTAGTAGGTCTTTCCTGACATTTTCTTAGTAGCGTCCTACACAAAAGCCATGGTCCGCAGAGAGCTTCCAAAGCATCAGACGGATCTCATTGTTAAAAGGTGTCAGTCAGGAGAAGGGTGCAAAAGAATTTCCAAGGCATTAGATATACCATGGAACACAGTGAAGACAGCCATCATCAAGTGGAGAACATATGGCACAACAATGACATTACCAAGAACTGGATGTCCCTCCAAAATTGATGAAAAGACGAAAAGAAAACTGGTCTGGGAGGCTACCAAAAGGCCTACAGCAACATTAAAGGAGCTGCAGGAATATCTGGCAAATACTGGCTGTGTGGTACATGTGACAACAATCTCCCGTATTCTTCATATGTTTGGGCTTTGGGGTAGACGGCAAGACGGAAGCCTTTCCTTACGAAGAAAAACATCCAAGCCCAGCTAAATTTAGCAAAAACACATCTGAAGTCTCTCAAAAGCATGTGAGAAAAGGTGTTATGGTATGATGAAACCAAGGTTGAACTTTTTGGCAATAATTCCAAAAGATATGTTTGGCACAAAAACAACACTGCATATCACCAAAAGAACACCATACCCACAGTGAAGCATGGTGGTGGGAGAATCATGCCTTGGGTCTGTTTTTCTTCAGCTGGAACTGGGGCCTTATTCAAGGTAGAGGGAATTATGAACAGTTCTAATTACCAGTCAATTTTGGCACAAAACCTTCAGGCTTCTGCTAGAAAGCTGAACATGAAGAGGAACTTCATCTTTCAGCATGCCAACGACCCAAATCATACATCCAAATCAACAAAGGAATGGCTTCACCAGAAGAAGATTAAAGTTTTTGAATGGCCCAGCCAGAGCCCAGACCTGAATCCAATCGAAAATCTGTGGGGTGATCTGAAGAGGGCTGTGCACAGGAGATGCCCTTGCAATCTTACAGATTTGGAGTGTTTTTGCAAAGAAGAGTAGGCAAATCTTGCCAAGTCAAGCTGTGCCATGCTGATAGAATCATACCCCAAAAGACTGAGTGCTGTAATAAAATCAAAAGTTGCTTCAACAAAATATTAGTTTATGCAACCATATTATTTTATATTTTTATTTTTACTTCCCTTCACCTAAAAGATTTCAGTTTGTTTTGCAATTGAGTTGTACAGTTTATAGGTCACATTAAAGGTGGAAATAGTTCTGAAATTATTTATCTTTGTCTCATTTTTAACATCACAGAAATCTGCCATTTTAACAGGGGTGTGTAGACTTTTTATATCCACTCTATCGGCTAGATTTAGAGTTTTGTCGGTAACGACCCGCGTAGCTAACGCTGGCTTTTTTCTGGCCGCACCTTTAAAATAACTCTGGTATTGAGAGTTCACAGAATGTCTGCGTTAGGCTCCAAAAAAGGAGCGTATAGCATATTTAACGCAACTTCAACTCTCGATACCAGAGTTGCTTACGGACGCGGCCAGCCTCAAAAACGTGCTCGTGCACGATTCCCCCATAGGAAACAATGGGGCTGTTTGAGCTGAAAAAAAAACTAACACCTGCAAAAAAGCCGCGTTCAGCTCCTAACGCAGCCCCATTGTTTCCTATGGGGAAACACTTCCTACGTCTGCACCTAACACTCTAACATGTACCCCGAGTCTAAACACCCCTAACCTTACACTTATTAACCCCTATTCTGCCGCCCCCGCTATCGCTGACCCCTGCATATTATTATTAACCCCTAATCTGCCGCTCCGTAAACCGTCGCTACTTACATTATCCCTATGTACCCCTAATCTTCTGCCCCAAACACCGCCGACCCCTATATTATATTTATTAACCCCTAATCTGCCCCCCACAACGTCGCCTCCACCTGCCTACACTTATTAACCCCTAATCTGCCGAGCGGACCGCACCGCTATTATTATAAAGTTATTAACCCCTAATCCATCTCACTAACCCTATAATAAATAGTATTAACCCCTAATCTGCCCTCCCTAACATCGCCGACACCTAACTTCAATTATTAACCCCTAATCTGCCAACTGGAGCTCACTGCTATTCTAATAAATGTATTAACCCCTAAAGCTAAGTCTAACCCTAACACTAACACCCCCCTAAATTAAATATAATTTTTATCTAACGAAATTAATTAACTCTTATTAAATAAATTATTCCTATTTAAAGCTAAATACTTACCTGTAAAATAAATCCTAATATAGCTACAATATAAATTATAATTATATTATAGCTATTTTAGGATTAATATTTATTTTACAGGTAACTTTGTATTTATTTTAACCAGGTACAATAGCTATTAAATAGTTAAGAACTATTTAATAGCTAAAATAGTTAAAATAATTACAAATTTACCTGTAAAATAAATCCTAACCTAAGTTACAATTAAACCTAACACTACACTATCAATAAATTAATTAAATAAAATACCTATAATTATCTACAATTAAACCTAACACTACACTATCAATAAATAAATTAAATACAATTCCTACAAATAAATACAATGAAATAAACTAACTAAAGTACAAAAAATAAAAAAGAACTAAGTTACAAAAAATTAAAAAAATATTTACAAACATTAGAAATATATTACAACAATTTTAAACTAATTACACCTACTCTAAGCCCCCTAATAAAATTACAAAGCCCCCCAAAATAAAAAAAATGCCCTACCCTATTCTAAATTACTAAAGTTCAAAGCTCTTTTACCTTACCAGCCCTGAACAGGGCCCTTTGCGGGGCATGCCCCAAGAAGTTCAGCTCTTTTGCCTGTAAAAAAAAAACATACAATACCCCCCCCCCCAACATTACAACCCACCACCCACATACCCCTAATCTAACCCAAACCCCCTTAAATAAACCTAACACTAAGCCCCTGAAGATCTCCCTACCTTGAGTCGTCTTCACCCAGCCGAGCTAAATTCTATTGGCTGATCGGAACAGCCAATAGAATGCGAGCTCAATCTGATTGGCTGATTGGATCAGCCAATCGGATTGAACTTGATTCTGATTGGCTGATTCCATCAGCCAATCAGAATATTCCTACCTTAATTCCGATTGGCTGATAGAATCCTATCAGCCAATCGGAATTCGAGGGACGCCATCTTGGATGACGTCATTTAAAGGAACCGTCATTCGTCGTTCAGTCGTCGGCCAGGATGGATGTTCCGCGTCGGAGGTCTTCAGGATGCTGCCGCTCCGCTCCGAATGACTTCAATCGGATGGAAGACCTCTTCTGCCCCGCTTGGATGAAGACTTCTACCGGATGGAGGACCTCTTCTTGCTCCGCTTGGATGAAGAATTTGGCTCGGCTGGGTGAAGACGACTCAAGGTAGGGAGATCTTCAGGGGCTTAGTGTTAGGTTTATTTAAGGGGGGGTTGGGTTAGATTAGGGGTATGTGGGTGGTGGGTTGTAATGTTGGGGGGGGGGTATTGTATGTTTTTTTTTTACAGGCAAAAGAGCTGAACTTCTTGGGGCATGCCCCGCAAAGGGCCCTGTTCAGGGCTGGTAAGGTAAAAGAGCTTTGAACTTTAGTAATTTAGAATAGGGTAGGGCATTTTTTTATTTTGGGGGGCTTTGTTACAGGCAAAAGAGCTGAACTTCTTGGGGCATGCCCCGCAAAGGGCCCTGTTCAGGGCTGGTAAGGTAAAAGAGCTTTGAACTTTAGTAATTTAGAATAAGGTAGGGCATTTTTTTATTTTGGGGGGCTTTGTTATTTTATTAGGGGGCTTAGAGTAGGTGTAATTAGTTTAAAATTGTTGTAATATATTTCTAATGTTTGTAAATATTTTTTTATTTTTTGTAACTTAGTTCTTTTTTATTTTTTGTACTTTAGTTAGTTTATTTCATTGTATTTATTTGTAGGAATTGTATTTAATTTATTTATTGATAGTGTAGTGTTAGGTTTAATTGTAGATAATTATAGGTATTTTATTTAATTAATTTATTGATAGTGTAGTGTTAGGTTTAATTGTAACTTAGGTTAGGATTTATTTTACAGGTAAATTTGTAATTATTTTAACTATTTTAGCTATTAAATAGTTCTTAACTATTTAATAGCTATTGTACCTGGTTAAAATAAATACAAAGTTACCTGTAAAATAAATATTAATCCTAAAATAGCTATAATATAAATATAATTTATATTGTAGCTATATTAGGATTTATTTTACAGGTAAGTATTTAGCTTTAAATAGGAATAATTTATTTAATAAGAGTTAATTAATTTCGTTAGATTAAAATTATATTTAATTTAGGGGGGTGTTAGTGTTAGGGTTAGATTTAGCTTTAGGGGTTAATACATTTATTAGAATAGCGGTGAGCTCCAGTCGGCAAATTAGGGGTTAATAATTGAAGTTAGGTGTCGGCGATGTTAGGGAGGGCAGATTAGGGGTTAATACTATTTATTATAGGGTTAGTGAGGCAGATTAGGGGTTAATAACTTTATAATAATAGCGGTGCGGTCCGCTCGGCAGATTAGGGGTTAATAAGTGTAGGCAGGTGGAGGCGACGTTGTGGGGGGCAGATTAGGGGTTAATAAATATAATATAGGGGTCGGCGGTGTTAGGGGCAGCAGATTAGGAGTACATAGCTATAATGTAGGTGGCGGCTCTTTGCGGTCGGCAGATTAGGGGTTAATTATTGTAGGTAGCTGGCTGCGACGTTGTGGGGGGCAGGTTAGGGGTTAATAAATATAATATAGGGGTCGGCGGTGTTAGGGGCAGCAGATTAGGGGTACATAAGTATAATGTAGGTGGCGGTCGGCAGATTAGGGGTTAAAAAAATTGAATCGAGTGTCGGCGATGTGGGGGGGCCTCGGTTTAGGGGTACATAGGTAGTTTATGGGTGTTAGTGTACTTTAGAGCACAGTAGTTAAGAGCTTTATGAACCGGCGTTAGCCCAGAAAGCTCTCAACTCCTGGCTTTTTTCTGCGGCTGGAGTTTTGTCGTTAGATTTCTAACGCTCACTTCAGCCACGACTCTAAATACCGGAGTTAGAAAGATCCCATTGAAAAGATAGGATACACAATTGACGTAAGAGGATCTGCGGTATGGAAAAGTCTCGGCTGAAAAGTGAGCGTTAGACCCTTTTTTGAATGACTCCAAATACCGACGGTAGCCTAAAACCAGCGTTAGGAGCCTCTAACGCTGGTTTTCACGGCTACCGCCAAACTCCAAATCTAGGCCTATGTATGTATATATATATATATATATATATATATATATATATAAATATATATATATTTATATATATATATATATATATATATATATATATATATATATATATATACAGTATCTCACAAAAGTGAGTACACCCCTCACACTTTTGTAAATATTTTATTATATCTTTTCATGTGACAACACTGAAGAAGTGACACTTTGCTTTGTAAAGTAGTAAGTGTTCAGCCTGTATAACAGTGTAAATTGACTGTCCCCTCAAAATAACTCAACACACAGCCCTTAATGTATAAACCATTGGCAACAAAAGTGAGTACACCCCTTAAGCGGAAATGTCCAAATTGGGCCCAATTAGCCATTTTCTCTCTCTCTCATGTGACTCATTGTGTTACAAGGTCTCAGGTGTGAATGAGGAGCAGGTGTGTTAAATTTAGTGTTATTGCTCTCACACTCTCTAATACTGGTCACTGGAAGTTCAACATGGCACCTCATGGCAAATAACTCTCTGAAAAAAAGAATTGTTGCTCTACATAAAGATGGCCTAGGCTATAAGAAGATTGCCAAGACCCTGAAATTGAGCTGCAGCATGGTGGGCAAGACCATACAGGGGTTTCACAGGACAGGTTGCACTCAGAACAGGCCTCGCCATGGTCGATCAAAAAAGTTGAGTGCACATGCTCAGCATCATATCCAGAGGTTGTCTTTGGGAAATACATGTATGAGTGCTGCCAGCATTGCTGCAGAGGTTGAAGGGGTGAGGGGTCAGCCTGTCAGTTCTCAGACCATACGCCGCACACTGCATCAAATTGGTCTGCATGGCTGTCATCCCAGAAGGAAGCCTCTTCTAAAGATGATGCCCAAGAAAGCCTGTAAACAGTTTGCTGAAGACAAGCAAACTATAAGGACATGGATTACTGGATCCATGTCCTGTGGTCCAATGAGACCAAGATAAACTTATTTGGTTCAGATGGTGTCAAGCATGTGGGGCGGCAACCAAGTGAGGAGAACAAAGACAAGTGTGTCTTGCCTACAGTCAAGCATGGTAGTGGGAGTGTCATGGTCTGGGCCTGCATGAGTGCTGCTGGCACTTGGGAGCTACAGTTCATTGAGGTAACCATGAATGCCAACATGTACTGTGACATACTGAAGCAGAGCATGATCCCCTCCCTTCGAAGACTGGGCTGCAGGAAAGTATTCCAACATGATAACGACCCCAAACACACCTCCAAGATGATCACTGCCTTGCTAAAGAAGGGTAAAGGTGATGGACTTGCCAAGCATGTCTCCAGACCTAAACCCTATTGAGCATCTGTGGGGCATCCTCGAATGGAAGGTGGGAGAGTGCAAGGTCTTTAACATCCACCAGCTCCGTGATGTCGTCATGGAGGAGTGGAAGAGGACTCCAGTGGCAATCTGTGAAGCTCTGGTGAACTTCATGCCCAAGAGGGTTAAGGCAGTGCTGGAAAATAATGGTGGCCACACAAAATATTAACACTTTGGGCCCAACTTTTGTTGCCAACGGTTTAGACATTATTGGCTGTGTGTTAAGTTATTTTGAGTGGACACCAAATTTAAACTGTTTTACAGGCTGTACACTCACTACTTTATATTGTAGCAAAGTGTCATTTCTTCAATGTTGTCACATGAAAAAATTTAATAAAATATTTACAAAAATATGAGGGGTGTATATATATATATATATATATATATATACACACACACAGAGAGAAATGCATATATATATATAACATTATCACTCACACCAGCCTCATGCCCCCATTGCTTTCTTTGCCAGCTTGTGAGCCACACTAGAACCTAAATAACTCTCATGACCCTGCTACCTGTTTGGTACCAGCTGTGAGCCACAATATTCATGTTTCTGCAGTTTATCACAATACAGCACAACTAAACTTAAATTACATTTTACAATAAAAATAGACTGTTTGTTAATATGTCACTTAAGAGATGGAGCTTGCACCAAATAGCAAGAACAATGTAATTTAACTCAGTCAAGCTCAGCACTGGAAATCTGGAAGCAAAGACATGGTGCATCACTGCTATTGTTATTTGGTGCCGGTTGCCAGCTGTGCTCCATAAAAATACCGGAAAACATACAGGTGACTGGACCACGGGTGGTAGCTGGGGTCACACAATGTCCACCCCCAAAAGCTTAACTTTAGGCCCACTTTGATCCCACCATTTATATTTTTCCCAACTGAACAGTCATTTTATGCCCTTGGTTGCCAGTGACACATAAACACAGTAGTGATTTGATTCCTGGACTGCCAGGAGCACACACACAGCAATGGTTTAATACCCCTTGTGGCTGCCTCTAACACTAGAAAATGCACAGTGTTACTTTTTTGGGGCCATATTTGTAATGCCTAGGAGGCCCTTTACATTTAGCTGACAGGTAGGGTACTTTTAAAAATGCTGGACATTTTAGTGTCCAATATTTTTATATAGACTTTACTGGAAAGCCTGCTAAAAACTAGACTGTGCGGTTAAATACTGGTGACCTGGCAGCCCTACTTGTAAGAGACACATCAGCACATCTTTGCACATTCAGTGTGGAAGTCTAGTTTAGAGAATATGAGTCAGGCCCGGACTGGCCATAGGGCATATCGGGCATTTGCCCGGTGGGCCGCCGGTTACCTTAGCCCCGCCCACTATTTTACTGCTGATTGCATTTAATGTTGCCCGGCCTGGCGGCAGGGGAGTGTAGGAGCAGGCTGGCTGGGACAGAGAGCATGACTGAGCTCCTCTGAGGTTGGTTACCGGGGTGGACACGGAACGTCCACAGTGTGTGTGAACTTCAACTACCTGGTCGCGAGGAGCCAGCGTAAGTAAGGACCGTGCAGGCAGAACATCTGATTCTGCCCTCTGCTGAGCTCTGCTAGGGGCCCCCTGTGGGGCGAGGTTAAGACCTGGGGCTGGGAGGACTCGGAGCATAAGTGAGACTGAGACCAGAGGCAGAGCAAAGGCAGTCAGAAAACCAAAGAGTCTTCTGCAGAGCGGGCCGGGCCCCAACCTGTACTGCTGTGCTGCTGCCTGGAGGCTGGACGCGGAAGGACCTGTCAGAGAAGAAAAGGTCAGAGGAGGACAGGAGGTAAATAGGCGCTGCGCTGGCCAGGGGGACTAGAGGGCAGGGCAGCCTGGGCAGCTACCAACAAACAACCCAGTAAAGTAATGGGTTGTGTAAGTCTCCTGGATGCCCAGGTGGAAGGGATGGGGCTGTTCCCTGTTTGACTTCAGCTTTGCGCGCCCAAACCATTGGCAACAAAAGTGAGTACACCCCTTAAGCAGAAATGTCCAAATTGGGCCCAATTAGCCATTTTCTCTCTCTCTCATGTGACTCATTGTGTTACAAGGTCTCAGGTGTGAATGAGGAGCAGGTGTGTTAAATTTAGTGTTATTGCTCTCACACTCTCTAATACTGGTCACTGGAAGTTCAACATGGCACCTCATGGCAAATAACTCTCTGAAAAAAAGAATTGTTGCTCTACATAAAGATGGCCTAGGCTATAAGAAGATTGCCAAGACCCTGAAATTGAGCTGCAGCATGGTGGGCAAGACCATACAGGGGTTTCACAGGACAGGTTGCACTCAGAACAGGCCTCGCCATGGTCGATCAAAAAGTTGAGTGCACATGCTCAGCATCATATCCAGAGGTTGTCTTTGGGAAATACATGTATGAGTGCTGCCAGCATTGCTGCAGAGGTTGAAGGGGTGAGGGGTCAGCCTGTCAGTTCTCAGACCATACGCCGCACACTGCATCAAATTGGTCTGCATGGCTGTCATCCCAGAAGGAAGCCTCTTCTAAAGATGATGCCCAAGAAAGCCTGTAAACAGTTTGCTGAAGACAAGCAAACTATAAGGACATGGATTACTGGATCCATGTCCTGTGGTCCAATGAGACCAAGATAAACTTATTTGGTTCAGATGGTGTCAAGCATGTGGGGCGGCAACCAAGTGAGGAGAACAAAGACAAGTGTGTCTTGCCTACAGTCAAGCATGGTAGTGGGAGTGTCATGGTCTGGGCCTGCATGAGTGCTGCTGGCACTTGGGAGCTACAGTTCATTGAGGTAACCATGAATGCCAACATGTACTGTGACATACTGAAGCAGAGCATGATCCCCTCCCTTCGAAGACTGGGCTGCAGGAAAGTATTCCAACATGATAACGACCCCAAACACACCTCCAAGATGATCACTGCCTTGCTAAAGAAGGGTAAAGGTGATGGACTTGCCAAGCATGTCTCCAGACCTAAACCCTATTGAGCATCTGTGGGGCATCCTCGAATGGAAGGTGGGAGAGTGCAAGGTCTTTAACATCCACCAGCTCCGTGATGTCGTCATGGAGGAGTGGAAGAGGACTCCAGTGGCAATCTGTGAAGCTCTGGTGAACTTCATGCCCAAGAGGGTTAAGGCAGTGCTGGAAAATAATGGTGGCCACACAAAATATTAACACTTTGGGCCCAACTTTTGTTGCCAACGGTTTAGACATTATTGGCTGTGTGTTAAGTTATTTTGAGTGGACACCAAATTTAAACTGTTTTACAGGCTGTACACTCACTACTTTATATTGTAGCAAAGTGTCATTTCTTCAATGTTGTCACATGAAAAAATTTAATAAAATATTTACAAAAATATGAGGGGTGTATATATATATATATATATATATATATATATATATATATATACACACACACAGAGAGAAATGCATATATATATAACATTATCACTCACACCAGCCTCATGCCCCCATTGCTTTCTTTGCCAGCTTGTGAGCCACACTAGAACCTAAATAACTCTCATGACCCTGCTACCTGTTTGGTACCAGCTGTGAGCCACAATATTCATGTTTCTGCAGTTTATCACAATACAGCACAACTAAACTTAAATTACATTTTACAATAAAAATAGACTGTTTGTTAATATGTCACTTAAGAGATGGAGCTTGCACCAAATAGCAAGAACAATGTAATTTAACTCAGTCAAGCTCAGCACTGGAAATCTGGAAGCAAAGACATGGTGCATCACTGCTATTGTTATTTGGTGCCGGTTGCCAGCTGTGCTCCATAAAAATACCGGAAAACATACAGGTGACTGGACCACGGGTGGTAGCTGGGGTCACACAATGTCCACCCCCAAAAGCTTAACTTTAGGCCCACTTTGATCCCACCATTTATATTTTTCCCAACTGAACAGTCATTTTATGCCCTTGGTTGCCAGTGACACATAAACACAGTAGTGATTTGATTCCTGGACTGCCAGGAGCACACACACAGCAATGGTTTAATACCCCTTGTGGCTGCCTCTAACACTAGAAAATGCACAGTGTTACTTTTTTGGGGCCATATTTGTAATGCCTAGGAGGCCCTTTACATTTAGCTGACAGGTAGGGTACTTTAAAAATGCTGGACATTTTAGTGTCCAATATTTTTATATAGACTTTACTGGAAAGCCTGCTAAAAACTAGACTGTGCGGTTAAATACTGGTGACCTGGCAGCCCTACTTGTAAGAGACACATCAGCACATCTTTGCACATTCAGTGTGGAAGTCTAGTTTAGAGAATATGAGTCAGGCCCGGACTGGCCATAGGGCATATCGGGCATTTGCCCGGTGGGCCGCCGGTTACCTTAGCCCCGCCCACTATTTTACTGCTGATTGCATTTAATGTTGCCCGGCCTGGCCGGCAGGGGAGTGTAGGAGCAGGCTGGCTGGGACAGAGAGCATGACTGAGCTCCTCTGAGGTTGGTTACCGGTGTGGACACGGAACGTCCACAGTGTGTGTGAACTTCAACTACCTGGTCGCGAGGAGCCAGCGTAAGTAAGGACCGTGCAGGCAGAACATCTGATTCTGCCCTCTGCTGAGCTCTGCTAGGGGCCCCCTGTGGGGCGAGGTTAAGACCTGGGGCTGGGAGGACTCGGAGCATAAGTGAGACTGAGACCAGAGGCAGAGCAAAGGCAGTCAGAAAACCAAAGAGTCTTCTGCAGAGCGGGCCGGGGCCCCAACCTGTACTGCTGTGCTGCTGCCTGGAGGCTGGACGCGGAAGGACCTGTCAGAGAAGAAAAGGTCAGAGGAGGACAGGAGGTAAATAGGCGCTGCGCTGGCCAGGGGGACTAGAGGGCAGGGCAGGCTGGGCAGCTACCAACAAACAACCCAGTAAAGTAATGGGTTGTGTAAGTCTCCTGGATGCCCAGGTGGAAGGGATGGGGCTGTTCCCTGTTTGACTTCAGCTTTGCGCGCCCAAACCATTGGCAACAAAAGTGAGTACACCCCTTAAGCGGAAATGTCCAAATTGGGCCCAATTAGCCATTTTCTCTCTCTCTCATGTGACTCATTGTGTTACAAGGTCTCAGGTGTGAATGAGGAGCAGGTGTGTTAAATTTAGTGTTATTGCTCTCACACTCTCTAATACTGGTCACTGGAAGTTCAACATGGCACCTCATGGCAAATAACTCTCTGAAAAAAAGAATTGTTGCTCTACATAAAGATGGCCTAGGCTATAAGAAGATTGCCAAGACCCTGAAATTGAGCTGCAGCATGGTGGGCAAGACCATACAGGGGTTTCACAGGACAGGTTGCACTCAGAACAGGCCTCGCCATGGTCGATCAAAAAAGTTGAGTGCACATGCTCAGCATCATATCCAGAGGTTGTCTTTGGGAAATACATGTATGAGTGCTGCCAGCATTGCTGCAGAGGTTGAAGGGGTGAGGGGTCAGCCTGTCAGTTCTCAGACCATACGCCGCACACTACATCAAATTGGTCTGCATGGCTGTCATCCCAGAAGGAAGCCTCTTCTAAAGATGATGCCCAAGAAAGCCTGTAAACAGTTTGCTGAAGACAAGCAAACTATAAGGACATGGATTACTGGATCCATGTCCTGTGGTCCAATGAGACCAAGATAAACTTATTTGGTTCAGATGGTGTCAAGCATGTGGGGCGGCAACCAAGTGAGGAGAACAAAGACAAGTGTGTCTTGCCTACAGTCAAGCATGGTAGTGGGAGTGTCATGGTCTGGGCCTGCATGAGTGCTGCTGGCACTTGGGAGCTACAGTTCATTGAGGGTAACCATGAATGCCAACATGTACTGTGACATACTGAAGCAGAGCATGATCCCCTCCCTTCGAAGACTGGGCTGCAGGAAAGTATTCCAACATGATAACGACCCCAAACACACCTCCAAGATGATCACTGCCTTGCTAAAGAAGGGTAAAGGTGATGGACTTGCCAAGCATGTCTCCAGACCTAAACCCTATTGAGCATCTGTGGGGCATCCTCGAATGGAAGGTGGGAGAGTGCAAGGTCTTTAACATCCACCAGCTCCGTGATGTCGTCATGGAGGAGTGGAAGAGGACTCCAGTGGCAATCTGTGAAGCTCTGGTGAACTTCATGCCCAAGAGGGTTAAGGCAGTGCTGGAAAATAATGGTGGCCACACAAAATATTAACACTTTGGGCCCAACTTTTGTTGCCAACGGTTTAGACATTATTGGCTGTGTGTTAAGTTATTTTGAGTGGACACCAAATTTAAACTGTTTTACAGGCTGTACACTCAACTACTTTATATTGTAGCAAAGTGTCATTTCTTCAATGTTGTCACATGAAAAAATTTAATAAAATATTTACAAAAATATGAGGGGTGTATATATATATATATATATATATATATATATATATATATATATATATATATATACACACACACAGAGAGAAATGCATATATATATAACAATATCACTCACACCAGCCTCATGCCCCCATTGCTATCTTTGCCAGCTTGTGAGCCACACTAGAACCTAAATAACTCTCATGACCCTGCTACCTGTTTGGTACCAAGCTGTGAGCCACAATATTCATGTTTCTGCAGTTTATCACAATACAGCACAACTAAACTTAAATTACATTTTACAATAAAAAATAGACTGTTTGTTAATATGTCACTTAAGAGATGGAGCTTGCACCAAATAGCAAGAACAATGTAATTTAACTCAGTCAAGCTCAGCGCTGGAAATCTGGAAGCAAAGACATGGTGCATCACTGCTATTGTTATTTGGTGCCGGTTGCCAGCTGTGCTCCATAAAAATACCGGAAAACATACAGGTGACTGGACCACGGGTGGTAGCTGGGGTCACACAATGTCCACCCCCAAAAGCTTAACTTTAGGCCCACTTTGATCCCACCATTTATATTTTTCCCAACTGAACAGTCATTTTATGCCCTTGGTTGCCAGTGACACATAAACACAGTAGTGATTTGATTCCTGGACTGCCAGGAGCACACACACAGCAATGGTTTAATACCCCTTGTGGCTGCCTCTAACACTAGAAAATGCACAGTGTTACTTTTTTGGGGCCATATTTGTAATGCCTAGGAGGCCCTTTACATTTAGCTGACAGGTAGGGTACTTTAAAAATGCTGGACATTTTAGTGTCCAATATTTTTATATAGACTTTACTGGAAAGCCTGCTAAAAACTAGACTGTGCGGTTAAATACTGGTGACCTGGCAGCCCTACTTGTAAGAGACACATCAGCCATCTTTGCACATTCAGTGTGGAAGTCTAGTTTAGAGAATATGAGTCAGGCCCGGACTGGCCATAGGGCATATCGGGCATTTGCCCGGTGGGCCGCCGGTTACCTTAGCCCCGCCCACTATTTTACTGCTGATTGCATTTAATGTTGCCCGGCCTGGCGGCAGGGGAGTGTAGGAGCAGGCTGGCTGGGACAGAGAGCATGACTGAGCTCCTCTGAGGTTGGTTACCGGGTGGACACGGAACGTCCACAGTGTGTGTGAACTTCAACTACCTGGTCGCGAGGAGCCAGCGTAAATAAGGACCGTGCAGGCAGAACATCTGATTCTGCCCTCTGCTGAGCTCTGCTAGGGGCCCCCTGTGGGGCGGAGGGTTAAGACCTGGGGCTGGGAGGACTCGGAGCATAAGTGAGACTGAGACCAGAGGCAGAGCAAAGGCAGTCAGAAAACCAAAGAGTCTTCTGCAGAGCGGGCCGGGCCCCCAACCTGTACTGCTGTGCTGCTGCCTGGAGGCTGGACGCGGAAGGACCTGTCAGAGAAGAAAAGGTCAGAGGAGGACAGGAGGTAAATAGGCGCTGCGCTGGCCAGGGGGACTAGAGGGCAGGGCAGGCTGGGCAGCTACCAACAAACAACCCAGTAAAGTAATGGGTTGTGTAAGTCTCTGGATGCCCAGGTGGAAGGGATGGGGCTGTTCCCTGTTTGACTTCAGCTTTGCGCGCCCAAACCATTGGCAACAAAAGTGAGTACACCCCTTAAGCGGAAATGTCCAAATTGGGCCCCAATTAGCCATTTTCTCTCTCTCTCATGTGACTCATTGTGTTACAAGGTCTCAGGTGTGAATGAGGAGCAGGTGTGTTAAATTTAGTGTTATTGCTCTCACACTCTCTAATACTGGTCACTGGAAGTTCAACATGGCACCTCATGGCAAATAACTCTCTGAAAAAAAGAATTGTTGCTCTACATAAAGATGGCCTAGGCTATAAGAAGATTGCCAAGACCCTGAAATTGAGCTGCAGCATGGTGGGCAAGACCATACAGGGGTTTCACAGGACAGGTTGCACTCAGACCAGGCCTCGCCATGGTCGATCAAAAAAGTTGAGTGAACATGCTCAGCATCATATCCAGAGGTTGTCTTTGGGAAATACATGTATGAGTGCTGCCAGCATTGCTGCAGAGGTTGAAGGGGTGAGGGGTCAGCCTGTCAGTTCTCAGACCATACGCCGCACACCTGCATCAAATTGGTCTGCATGGCTGTCATCCCAGAAGGAAAGCCTCTTCTAAAGATGATGCCCAAGAAAGCCTGTAAACAGTTTGCTGAAGACAAGCAAACTATAAGGACATGGATTACTGGATCATGTCCTGTGGTCCAATGAGACCACGATAAACTTATTTGGTTCAGATGGTGTCAAGCATGTGGGGCGGCAACCAAGTGAGGAGAACAAAGACAAGTGTGTCTTGCCTACAGTCAAGCATGGTAGTGGGAGTGTCATGGTCTGGGCCTGCATGAGTGCTGCTGGCACTTGGGAGCTACAGTTCATTGAGGTAACCATGAATGCCAACATGTACTGTGACATACTGAAGCAGAGCATGATCCCCTCCCTTCGAAGACTGGGCTGCAGGAAAGTATTCCAACATGATAACGACCCCAAACACACCTCCAAGATGATCACTGCCTTGCTAAAGAAGGGTAAAGGTGATGGACTTGCCAAGCATGTCTCCAGACCTAAACCCTATTGAGCATCTGTGGGGCATCCTCGAATGGAAGGTGGGAGAGTGCAAGGTCTTTAACATCCACCAGCTCCGTGATGTCGTCATGGAGGAGTGGAAGAGGACTCCAGTGGCAATCTGTGAAGCTCTGGTGAACTTCATGCCCAAGAGGGTTAAGGCAGTGCTGGAAAATAATGGTGGCCACACAAAATATTAACACTTTGGGCCCAACTTTTGTTGCCAACGGTTTAGACATTATTGGCTGTGTGTTAAGTTATTTTGAGTGGGACACCAAATTTTAAACTGTTTTACAGGCTGTACACTCACTACTTTATATTGTAGCAAAGTGTCATTTCTTCAATGTTGTCACATGAAAAAATTTAATAAAATATTTACAAAAATATGAGGGGTGTATATATATATATATATATATATATATATACACACACACAGAGAGAAATGCATATATATATAACATTATCACTCACACCAGCCTCATGCCCCCATTGCTTTCTTTGCCAGCTTGTGAGCCACACTAGAACCTAAATAACTCTCATGACCCTGCTACCTGTTTGGTACCAGCTGTGAGCCACAATATTCATGTTTCTGCAGTTTATCACAATACAGCACAACTAAACTTAAATTACATTTTACAATAAAAATAGACTGTTTGTTAATATGTCACTTAAGAGATGGAGCTTGCACCAAATAGCAAGAACAATGTAATTTAACTCAGTCAAGCTCAGCACTGGAAATCTGGAAGCAAAGACATGGTGCATCACTGCTATTGTTATTTGGTGCCGGTTGCCAGCTGTGCTCCATAAAAATACCGGAAAACATACAGGTGACTGGACCACGGGTGGTAGCTGGGGTCACACAATGTCCACCCCCCAAAAGCTTAACTTTAGGCCCACTTTGATCCCACCATTTATATTTTTCCCAACTGAACAGTCATTTTATGCCCTTGGTTGCCAGTGACACATAAACACAGTAGTGATTTGATTCCTGGACTGCCAGGAGCACACACACAGCAATGGTTTAATACCCCTTGTGGCTGCCTCTAACACTAGAAAATGCACAGTGTTACTTTTTTGGGGCCATATTTGTAATGCCTAGGAGGCCCCTTTACATTTAGCTGACAGGTAGGGTACTTTAAAAATGCTGGACATTTTAGTGTCCAATATTTTTATATAGACTTTACTGGAAAAGCCTGCTAAAAACTAGACTGTGCGGTTAAATACTGGTGACCTGGCAGCCCTACTTGTAAGAGACACATCAGCACATCTTTGCACATTCAGTGTGGAAGTCTAGTTTAGAGAATATGAGTCAGGCCCGGACTGGCCATAGGGCATATCGGGCATTTGCCCGGTGGGCCGCCGGTTACTTAGCCCCGCCCACTATTTTACTGCTGATTGCATTTAATGTTGCCCGGCCTGGCGGCAGGGGAGTGTAGGAGCAGGCTGGCTGGGACAGAGAGCATGACTGAGCTCCTCTGAGGTTGGTTACCGGGTGGACACGGAACGTCCACAGTGTGTGTGAACTTCAACTACCTGGTCGCGAGGAGCCAGCGTAAGTAAGGACCGTGCAGGCAGAACATCTGATTCTGCCCTCTGCTGAGCTCTGCTAGGGGCCCCCTGTGGGGCGAGGTTAAGACCTGGGGCTGGGAGGACTCGGAGCATAAGTGAGACTGAGACCAGAGGCAGAGCAAAGGCAGTCAGAAAACCAAAGAGTCTTCTGCAGAGCGGGCCGGGCCCCCAACCTGTACTGCTGTGCTGCTGCCTGGAGGCTGGACGCGGAAGGACCTGTCAGAGAAGAAAAGGTCAGAGGAGGACAGGAGGTAAATAGGCGCTGCGCTGGCCAGGGGGACTAGAGGGCAGGGCAGGCTGGGCAGCTACCAACAAACAACCCAGTAAAGTAATGGGTTGTGTAAGTCTCCTGGATGCCCAGGTGGAAGGGATGGGGCTGTTCCCTGTTTGACTTCAGCTTTGCGCGCCCAAACCATTGGCAACAAAAGTGAGTACACCCCTTAAGCGGAAATGTCCAAATTGGGCCCAATTAGCCATTTTCTCTCTCTCTCATGTGACTCATTGTGTTACAAGGTCTCAGGTGTGAATGAGGAGCAGGTGTGTTAAATTTAGTGTTATTGCTCTCACACTCTCCTAATACTGGTCACTGGAAGTTCAAACATGGCACCTCATGGCAAATAACTCTCTGAAAAAAAGAATTGTTGCTCTACATAAAGATGGCCTAGGCTATAAGAAGATTGCCAAGACCCTGAATTGAGCTGCAGCATGGTGGGCAAGACCATACAGGGTTTCACAGGACAGGTTGCACTCAGAACAGGCCTCGCCATGGTCGATCAAAAAAGTTGAGTGCACATGCTCAGCATCATATCCAGAGGTTGTCTTTGGGAAATACATGTATGAGTGCTGCCAGCATTGCTGCAGAGGTTGAAGGGGTGAGGGGTCAGCCTGTCAGTTCTCAGACCATACGCCGCACACTGCATCAAATTGGTCTGCATGGCTGTCATCCCAGAAGGAAGCCTCCTTCTAAAGATGATGCCCAAGAAAGCCTGTAAACAGTTTGCTGAAGACAAGCAAACTATAAGGACATGGATTACTGGAATCCATGTCCTTTGGTCCAATGAGACCAAGATAAACTTATTTGGTTCAGATGGTGTCAAGCATGTGGGGCGGCAACCAAGTGAGGAGAACAAAGACAAGTGTGTCTTGCCTACAGTCAAGCATGGTAGTGGGAGTGTCATGGTCTGGGCCTGCATGAGTGCTGCTGGCACTTGGGAGCTACAGTTCATTGAGGTAACCATGAATGCCAACATGTACTGTGACATACTGAAGCAGAGCATGATCCCCTCCCTTCGAAGACTGTTCTGCAGGAAAGTATTCCAACATGATAACGACCCCAAACACACCTCCAAGATGATCACTGCCTTGCTAAAGAAGGGTAAAGGTGATGGACTTGCCAAGCATGTCTCCAGACCTAAACCCTATTGAGCATCTGTGGGGCATCCTCGAATGGAAGGTGGGAGAGTGCAAGGTCTATAACATCCACCAGCTCCGTGATGTCGTCATGGAGGAGTGGAAGAGGACTCCAGTGGCAATCTGTGAAGCTCTGGTGAAACTTCATGCCCAAGAGGGTTAAGGCAGTGCTGGAAAATAATGGTGGCCACACAAAATATTAAACACTTTGGGCCCAACTTTTGTTGCCAACGGTTTAGACATTATTGGCTGTGTGTTAAGTTATTTGAGTGGACACCAAATTTAAACTGTTTTTACAGGCCTGTACACTCACTACTTTATATTGTATCAAAGTGTCATTTCTTCAATGTTGTCACATTAAAAAATATAATAAAATATTTACAAAAATATGAGGGGTGTATATATATATATATATATATATATATATATATATATATATATATACACACACACAGAGAGAAATGCATATATATATAACATTATCACTCACACCAGCCTCATGCCCCCATTGCTTTCTTTGCCAGCTTGTGAGCCACACTAGAACCTAAATAACTCTCATGACCCCTGCTACCTGTTTGGTACCAGCTGTGAGCCACAATATTCATGTTTCTGCAGTTTATCACAAGTACAGCACAACTAAACTTAAATTACATTTTACAATAAAAATAGACTGTTTGTTAATATGTCACTTAAGAGATGGAGCTTGCACCAAATAGCAAGAACAATGTAATTTAACTCAGTCAAGCTCAGCACTGGAAATCTGGAAGCAAAAGACATGGTGCATCACTGCTATTGTTATTTGGTGCCGGTTGCCAGCTGTGCTCCATAAAAATACCGGAAAACATACAGGTGACTGGACCACGGGTGGTAGCTGGGGTCACACAATGTCCACCCCCCAAAAGCTTAACTTTAGGCCCACTTTGATCCCCACCATTTATATTTTTCCCAACTGAACAGTCATTTTATGCCCTTGGTTGCCAGTGACACATAAACGCAGTAGTGATTTGATTCCTGAACTGCCAGGAGCACACACACAGCAATGGTTTAATACCCCTTGTGGCTGCCTCTAACACTAGAAAATGCACAGTGTTACTTTTTGGGGGCCATATTTGTAATGCCTAGGAGGCCCTTTACATTTAGCTGACAGGTAGGGTACTTTAAAAATGCTGGACATTTTAGTGTCCAATATTTTTATATAGACTTTACTGGAAAGCCTGCTAAAAACTAGACTGTGCGGTTAAATACTGGTGACCTGGCAGCCCTACTTGTAAGAGACACATCAGCACATCTTTGCACATTCAGTGTGGAAGTCTAGTTTAGAGAATATGAGTCAGGCCCGGACTGGCCATAGTGGGCCGCCGGTTACCTTAGCCCCGCCCACTATTTTACTGCTGATTGCATTTAATGTTGCCCGGCCTGGCGGCAGGGGAGTGTAGGAGCAGGCTGGCTGGGGCAGAGAGCATGACTGAGCTCCTCTGAGGCTGGTTACCGGGTGGACACGGAACGTCCACAGTGTGTGTGAACTTCAACTACCTGGTCGCGAGGAGCCAGCGTAAGTAAGGACCGTGCAGGCAGAACATCTGCTTCTGCCCTCTGCTGAGCTCTGCTAGGGGCCCCCTGTGGGGCGAGGTTAAGACCTGGGGCTGGGAGGACTCGGAGCATAAGTGAGACTGAGACCAGAGGCGGAGCAAAGGCAGTCAGAAAACCAAAGAGTCTTCTGCAGAGCGGGCCGGGCCCCAACCTGTACTGCTGTGCTGCTGCCTGGAGGCTGGACGCGGACGGACCTGTCAGAGAAGAAAAGGTCAGAGGAGGACAGGAGGTAAATAGGCGCTGCGCTGGCCAGGGGGACTAGAGGGCAGGGCAGGCTGGGTAGCTACCAACAAACAACCCAGTAAAGTAATGGGTTGTGTAAGTCTCCTGGATGCCCAGGTGGAAGGGATGGGGCTGTTCCCTGTTTGACTTCAGCTTTGCGCGCCCAAACTTTTACCGCCGCGGGCCTCAGTGCACTACATAAAATATGTTCCTTTTAAAATAACAAAATTAGAATCCATTTTATTTCCGGAAATTTAGGTTAATAAACTACAATTTTCAGCAGGCATTAAATATATAGAAAGCAACACGTTTGTTTGTAGAGATGCATGTCTTGAGGAGTTTTGCCAGCCAAATTTTATTTCACAGACATGACATCTTTACAAACATGTTGTTTTCTATATATTTAATGCCTGGCCCTGCCTAGTAACTTAACGAAACACAGAGCAAACAAATTCAAAGGCTGCTAGAGTCCTGGAAATTGCAGTTAATTAACCTAAATTTCCTGAAATAAAACTGATTCTAATATTGTTATTTTAAGAGGAACACTATTTTGTGTGGGGGCGGGGGTGGGGGGGGGGAGTGGGCCGGGGGGGGGGGGAGTGGGCCTCTTTGCCCTAAAATGCCTGGGCCTCTTTTTGCTCCCAGTCCGGCCCTGATATGAGTACTATAGTAAGTGGTCAGCAAATAATATTAATGTCCCTGTTGAAAATATCACTGTATTTAGATCTTTAGGCAGATAAAAGTTTGTATATGCCTAAAGGTCTAAATAAAGTGGATATTTTAATCAGAGGTGCTGTGGACATTAGTACCATTTGCTGAATGTTGGGGAGATAGCAGAGACTCCTGTCTGCATGTGCACTAGAGGTTGCTTAACTGTTGCAGTTCTGCACTATGTTGATAGTAAGTGGTCACAGTCTAAAACCATCCGGAAATCCCCCTGCAACACCCATTATTATTATATTAGCTTTGTGCCTGCTGCTGCACCCCTGACCCATACTTTCTTCACCTTTTGCTGCCCTCCTACCTCCTCAATATCCCGCACTTAGTGCAATTACAGCCCAAAGAAATAAGAAACTGAGGGGGTAGTGAAGAAAAATGGCAGAAGTGAACAATTGAAATAAGCAAAGCGACTGTTATCCTAATGTTCAAAGCCAGAGGCATAACTAGAAACACAGGGCCCAGGTGCAAGGATCTAAAAAGGGCCCCCCCGCATCAAAAAAAGTGAATTTGATACATATCTTTTTTTTTTTTTTTTTAAACGTTTAACACAGGGGGAAAAAAAAGTGAATCAGATTACATGTCTGCAAAAAGAGGGGGCCTGTGTCCCACATTCTGTGAGATTGTCTGACCCCCCTATTACTGTATATAGTGACACTGTTTAACCTACCAGTACTGTATATAGTGAGTCAGTGACAGTCTGTAATCTGCCGGTGAGATGGCTGGCCTGACCCTACCTGCCCCAGTACTTTATAAAGTGATCACAGTAGTCTGTGACATAGTCCAGCCCCTCCATACTGTATATAGTGGTACTGTATAGTGACACTGTTTATCCCCATCCTCCATGCTGTAGTAACAAGGTCTGTAATTTGCTGGTTCCACAAACATACACACACGCACACACACATACATGCATAAATACACACACAGTACACTACATACATACATACACACATACACACACAAAAGTCAGAGAACCAGTGAAGCATAATGTCACACTCACCTGATATCAGTGCAGGCAGTGGCAGGTCAACGTTTTTTCATTAAAAAAAATTTTTTTTTTTTTAAAAATGCGACCTCTGCACCCCCTGTAGTTTCGCCCCCTGTTCAAAGCTCTGCTGCTTTTCTGGCTCTGAATTTTACAGGGGGAGGACCGTGTAGTAAATTTAGAGGAAGCAGAATGCTGGATTATGCATTGATGCTTCCAGTCACACTGGGGGAGGGAGATTAGCTTTTAAAATATATTAGTGATTTACAACATTTTTCCAGGGGTCAATGATTTTTTACTCGGTTTACTTGTCTTTGCAGCCAGATTCTTTGTATTGCTGTAGTCTACTTCAACATAAACGTTTTACAGACCTGATCTCCCTCAGCTAACCCGCACATGTTTTGTGCAGTAGTAACAGTGGAGTCACAGGACAGCACACAGCCAATCAATAGCCTCCTAGACCTCTGGTGCAGCTGCTATTCATCTTTTACTCTTAGCCAGCCTCCCTCACTGCATGCCCTCCTGTGCTTGTCAGAGACTACCTGTCTGTCATTATGGCACCAGAGCAGTGTCAAAATACACACAGTTTGCAGCATGATTGGGAGATAATGTTCCTCCCAGTCCCTTCTACCCTGGCACAGCCACAACACAGGCTCCAGCTGCGGTGCACCCCCCCAACTGCGGGCTCTCAGTCCATGACCAATTGCCAGAATAAAACAGAGGAATCAATCACTATGCTTAGAGGAAGGGGGTGGGGACTCTCACGTTAAAGTACATGTAAACTATAGCCCAAGTTAAAGTGATTGTAGATTTGAGCTTTCTGGAATAGCTCATAGTGTTACAAATATTTTATGTAATAAAGTCTCTTACCTTAAAATAAAAAAAGATCCACACAATTATAAAAATTATATTTTATATTTGGCTTTTTATGTGCCCTTTCTCTGCCCCCCCTTGCAGTTTCTGCTTCAGACTTTTTGTGATGTAGAAAGTGGCCCCACCCGCTCTCTACATAGGCATCAAGCACGCTCATGATCTCGGCAAATGTATGCATGCGCAATTCTGCGCTCTATGCTCTGATTCCCATGTTAGCCAACGTGCATGCGTCACACATGAGTGAGCACTTAATCGACCTGGCTGGGAAAAAGGTAGTGCTTGTGCCAAACCACCAAATGGGCGTATTAGGTTTACTCCCTGGACATGTTTTTATTTTTATTTTCTTCCAACAATGCCAGCTTTGTCCCTGCCTGGCCCAGGAGCCCGGGTTGTCACACCCTCTAGAAACGGACTGACTATCGGCTAATTATCTGAGCCTATGTTCTTCTCCCCGCCAGGGTTGTGTCAGAATAACCTACCCCTCAGAAAAAGCTACCCTAGCACTGCAAATTCGTTATTTGACGTCATCGCATTCCAAATTAGCATTCCAAATATATTTGGGACTGATATGACCTTTACAGAACACATGCCAGAGTTAAAGGGTAGCTTTTTATAAAGATTGGGTAAATTCTTCAAGCTATGCCTGTTTGCTTACCCGCATGCGCATTTACAGAGGTAATTTATTCTGAAGGATTTTTTCATTGTTATACAATGACTGCACATGTGAAACTTCGGGAGGCAACACACAGTCACAGAGGGTAGCTTATAATGATGGATATTTTCATTTGGCAGGTCAAATTACATTTTTAACCCTACAAGTGGGAAAAAAATGAAAGATTCTGGAGGCAGGTCAAAAATATATTTTTGCATGTGCAGTCATCATATAACAATGAAAAATCTATCAGAATAAGCTACCTCTGTAAATGCGCATGTGGGTAAGCAAACAGTCACAGAGGCATAGCTTGAAGAATTTCCCCATCGTCAGACAAAGCTACCCCACTGCGCCTGTTTTGCTTTCAATGTTACTGTGCCCTCTTGCCTCCTGCTTCCTCTGTGACTGCCAGTGTTACTTGCTTCACATTTATATGGTATACATGTTAATGGTAAAAGAAAATGACACTCAGATGTCTTGTGGCCATAATTTTTACTTTAAATCCCATTATCATTGTGAGATATGATGTGACGCACCACCCTTTTTAGAAAATATGCTCAGGCACGGGATAAAGTCCGGTCCCAGACTATATAATAATAATAAAAATCAAGAATCCCAGCCAATGAGTCTTAGAATAAAGAAGTTTTTATTCTTCAACAAAGGATATGATCAGTGTGATCTTTCACACTATGCAATTATAACAAACATAGGGGAAACATCTGATGTAAGTTCATTCAGATCCACACATACCCCATCCACCAAACACATCCGTGTCCAACAATCAAGCCACAATTATAAAAGAAAACATCAGAAAATAAAATAGTACCCAAAGTGAAAAACTTCACTATCACTCCCAGGGCGTCCCCAGGGTGTGTGAATAGACACCCACCAAAATAAGGACTCTATTAAAATTAGAACCATTGAGAGTGTCCGCTAGATCCGAACTCTATAATATTATATAAACCAAGAATGTCTCGTTATGCTGCGGATACTCCTAAAACAAGAATGTCTTGTTATGTTGCATAGTGTGAAAGATCACACTGATCATATCCTTTGTTGAAGAATAAAAACCTTCTTTATTCTAAGACTCATTGGCTGGGATTTCTTGATTCCCATTATCATTGTGTTTTACTACAGATTTAAGATGTTGACATTACAGAGTCCTACACGTTCATGAAAACAGTGAGTAAGATCTCCTAAATTTTAACATAATTTATATACAAAATCTAAATAAAAATGTCACCCCTGTCATGTGAAAATGTTTTACCATGAGTGTCCATCCTCAGGCCCAAAGGCAACTATTCAGACCTTCATTGGTTTTTAATTTGTTTTAATTAACCAGAGTATATGGATTATATACATATAAATACAGTGTGTGTGTGTATATAAAACAATATTAATTGTGAGGGGGTGGAATTCTTGGTTAGTTCCCATACTTAGTTTTGTAGAGAACTTGACCCCAGAGTCACAGATGCATAGCTTGAGGAACAGGACAAAGCTTACCCTATGGCTACGATTTATCATCGGCTCAGCGGTTGATGTCCGACAGACATTTGATGAATGCGAAAGCAATAGCTGTCGGAATTTCATCATTGCACAAGCATTTCTTGTGAACTGCTTGTGCAATGTCGCCCCCTGCAGATTTCACTGCAATCGGCCGCTTAGAAGGGAGGTATCAATCAACAGTGATATATATTTGATTGTATTCGTTCGGGTCTAATGCTGTCCGCTGCTCAGAGCAGGCGGACCCAGTTAAGGAGTAAGTAGCGGTCTTAGAACTGACTGCTTTCTTAACTGCTGTTCTTCTGGCAAGCCTGAAGACTCGCGCGAAAACAGGGCGAGTTGGCCCCATTCGGGGATAGTAATTCGGCCCCCTATAAACTCCACATGTGCTCTGTGAGTTGTCCCGCCCTTACCAGGACAAAGGGTATGCACACTGTAGTGAGTAGTAATAGATACAAAACTGCCAAGTTTCAGCTAAGGATATGTACTATATAGGGGTGCCCAAAAAAAATAAAAATAAACAATTGTTAATAATATTATAAAACAAACAAAAAATATCTCTAAGGTCACAACAGATGATAGTATTGAAAAACAAGTCCAAAAAAGGTTCCTCAGTATTTCTCACCACCCAGGTAGCATCCTTGTATAAGGTCACGGTCAGACCTTGATAGAAGATTCTGCAATAAATAAATAAGGTTGCCCACAAAGTTTTCAGTCAATTTGCATTTTTCATTGAAAATTTAAATATCAACTTTATTCAAACTTATTAGGGGCCGTCTTAACTCTAGCTCATAACTTGTCCGCCTGCTCTGAGGCGCGGCAGACAGAAATCAACCCGACTCGAATACGATCGGGTTGATTGACACCCCCCCGCTAGCAGCCGATTTGGCAGCGAATTCTCAGGGGGGGGTGTAATTGAACTGCTGGTGCAATGATATACGCTGTCTGCATTTTTTTCGATGTGTGTCGGACATGATACGCTACTTTGTATCATGTCCCGCTCGCACATTGATACATATGCTGCTGAATGTGCAAAGATGTGCTGATTGTATATGTCTCTTACAAGTAGGGCTGCCAGGGTGTCAAGCTATTTATTGCCCGCGAATCTGCAGGGGGGCAGTATTGCACAAGCAGTTCTAGTGAAACTGAACGCCCTCTGGCCACCCTTGTCAAAGGTATTTTTTTTTCAATGAGGTAACATTTCCCACCTCTTATCCAATAGCAACGCTAGCCATACTGGCAATATGGCAAATCCGCTCTAGCATGGCTTTCGGCTAAGAGGTGGAAACGTCATCTCATTGAAGGAGGCCCTCAGTTTAGGCAGAAGCTTGCAGCCAACATAAAGGCATTTTTTTATGCTTTATGTACAGAAAGTTACCTTTATTTATAGACACAGGAAATCCTAGATTTTTGAAACGCTAGGATTTACCCATCCTCTTTAAACTATAGCTGCATTAATACATTATATACACATGTATAATATACCGACAAATCCCAGCTCAAATAGTAAAACCTTGCTACATAAAACAATAAACCTATTATATTTTAACAAGAGTTCAGTTTCAGTTCACACTAGCAATTTGTATTGCCATTCAATATTTTATAAAGGGATTATTTACATTAACAATAATTGTAAGATTAATTTGGCATCTGTGTTGTTAATGAGGAATCTATTCAGGAGTTTTTTCAGACTGATAATGTGTGGTCCTTTAAGGGGTAAAAAATCAGTTATGGTTCTGTGAGCCAATCAGAGGCTGTTAATACCTTTATATAGATGCACGGTGTGTAATGTATAATTAGGGTTCTGAGGACCATGGGGCCGATTTAACAATGTGTGACCGGACATGATCCGCTGTAGCATACGCTGTCGGCAGTCTTCATTGCACAAGCATTTCTAGCTAAATGCTTGTGCAATGCCGCCCCTTGCATATTCATGGACAATCGGCCGCTAGCAGGGGGTGTCAATCAACCCAATCGTATCCGATCGGGTTGATTGCTATCCGTCGCCTCAGAGGTGGCGGACTAGTTAAGGAGCAGCGGTCTTAAGACCGCTGCTTCTTAACTCCTGTTTCCGGCAAGCCTGAAGGCATGTGTGGAAACAGATGCATTGACGAGTTGATAAATCGACCCCCATGTGTTAAATTTTATCCCCAGCTCCACTTTTTTTCCTGTGTTTTAATATTACCGTATTTATATTACACCTTGCTGCACATGGCAATACTGCGATCAACATTCCATCAGTGGCAGAGAATCATCCCATCCTACAGTGAAGTAAAACGCCTCTTGATGAGACTACCATCTAACAGTGATTAGATCCCTTTAGAACACATTTCACCTGAAATCTTGATTGCAATGCAGATACCCTTCATAATTTAGGGATATTGTGACAATGCATCAGTCACTAAGTATCTGGCCTTTGGTATAATGATAGAGATAAGATAAGTAAATATTTGTGTGTATAGAAAGTCATAAGATAAGGTCTGATTTCCTTGTAAGCTCAGCCCATTTTAGTGGAATGTGCTTTAAAAGAAACCCCTCACCTATTTCATATACAAAGATAGATCTAAAGGAACAGTTTTCTCAAAACATTTTATATACTGCAGCTTGTATAACAAGTAATTGGGAACACACTAAGGGTAAACCAGTTTTACAGTACAGTGTACCCTTTTCTATAACAATCTCCCAGATTACAAGTTATGCGCTAAACCGGGGGTGCGTAAATAACGCAAAATAATGAGCGGTACCCCATTCAATCTTTAGTGCTGTGGCGACTATCGCATGAAGAGAATCATCCACGCTGGATGGTTTCCGCAGCCGCCGGTCCTGTTCCGCGGTCCACCTATGCTCTGCGCCGCCTTTGCCTATGGATGAAGTTAGAAGAGATCCACCGCGCTAGATGAAGATGTCGTCGCCTGGAAGAATACCTTCACCGCTTGGAACAAGACCTTCTCTGCCGGGACATCAGGAACGTGAGTACCTATTTGGGGGTTAGACTTAGTTTTTTTGTTGTTTTTTGGGTGTGTTTTTTTCTTTTAGATTAGGGCTTTTTTATTTTTAATGGGCAGTAAAAAGAGCTAAATGCCCTTTTAACTGCAATGCCCATACAAATGCCCCTTTAGGAGCAATGAGTAGCTTAGTTTTTTTTAGACTTAGGTTTTTTTATTTTGGGGGGTTGGTTTTTTTTTAAATTTGTAATTTAGTTTTTTTATTTTTTTGTTTATTTTCTTTTCTGAAAATAGTTATGCTAGGTTTATTTATAGTTTAATCTTAGTTTTTTTTTTATTTCACAGGTAAGTTTTTTTTAATTTTTAAGTTATACTGTAAACTTTGAATTCAAAGTTAGGGGGTGTTAGGTTAGGGGTTAATAGTTTAATTTAGTGATATGCGATGTGGGGGGGCCGGCGGCTAAGGGGTTAATATGTTTAGTTTAGTATTAGCGATGTGGGGGGCCGGTGGATTAGGGGGTTAATAGGTTATTATATTAGTTGCGCTGTGTGGGCCGGCGGTTTAGGGGTTAATATGTTTGGATTTAGTATTAGCACTGTGGGGGCCGGCGGAATTAGGGTTAATATGTTTATGATAGTAGTTGCGATGTGGGGGGTTGGCGGTTTAGAGGTTAATATGTTTATTTAGTGTTGGCGATGTGGCGTGGGCGGCAGATTAAGGGTTAATAGGTGTAAATTTAATTCAAAGTTAGGGTGGTGATAGGTTTAGGGGTTAATAGATTAATTTAGTGATATGCCAATGTGGGGGGCCCGGCGTTTAAGGGGTTAATATGTTTAGTTTAGTATTAGCAATGAGCAGGGATGCTGGATTAGGAGTTATTAGGTTTATATATTAGTTGCGATGGAGGGGGCGGAAGTTAGGGGGTGTTAATATTTTTGGTTTAGTATTAGTGATGGTGGGGGTCCGGCGGATTAGGGGGTTATTAGTATTAATATAGTAGTTGCGATGTGGGGGTCGGTGGTTTAGAGGTTAATATGTTTATTTAGTGTTGGTAATGTGACGGATTAGGGGTTAATAGGAGTAATATAGTATTTGCGATGCAGGGGTGGCAGTTTAGGGGTTAATAGGTAGTTTATTGGGTGTAAGTGTACTGTAAAATTTCTAGTTATGAGTTTAGTGAAACATTTTTGTTTTGCAAAAAACCATAACTACTGGTCTCAGATAGCGGAATGGATCGCGGCAGTCAGTATAGACTATAACGCAATCATTATAGCCAGACCGCACAACCTGTAATCAAGGCGCTATGAAAAACTCCCCGCACTCAAAAGCCATTTTTTGAGGGTGCGGAATGGAGAGATGCATAAAGGCTAAAACACTTGCGGTATAGCTGTACCGCAGCGACTTGTAACAGGGGAGACCTGCATATTCTGTGCGCAAAGGTCAATTTTTCAGCGGTATAGCTGTACCGCACTGTAACGTACAACTTGCAATTTAGGTCAATTGTATTGATACTAAATGGAATAATGCGAAGATAGCAAGCAGGTTTACCCAGTCTCCATGTGACTGATGACCGACTACTACACCTGCGTCATCGTATAGTGAGCGTTACATGGATTTCTAGTAACTTTGATATAGTTACCATTTATAGCCACGTTCAACCAAAATTATGGAATAAAAATGTAGAATAATCCGTTCAATTGGCCAACAAAAGGTCATGTCAATTTATCTTAGTCAAGTAATGTAATGGAGATTTCAATAAGTTTATTGATCCTATGACTAATGCCCCAAAGGAACCATTCTATAGAGCAGTAAAACTGCTGAAACAGTATTTTTATTTTCATTGTTATTTAAGATTAATAATACCAAATAAAGACCTATTAATCACAGCTGAATGGTCCACTTTGTTCAGATATACAGTATGTTTACTGGAGGAAAACGTAAAACAGAAGTTTACTGCCAAGAACATAAACAGAGAAATGTTATTAGCTACTAATTCTAATTCACAGAAGCTAACTCTGTTGCTGATTTTTTTTTCTGTTGAAATAAACTTCATATAACATGAAATCAAGCTAGTTTGTGAAAGTTATAGGAAAACCATTTATTCTGTATTACTGTTGTTATTGTTTTTAAAGACGGTTGTTCCAGTATTTACTAAACTATTTTTTGTTGTCATGTTTATGGAGGTGTGTTCAGGTCCACCAATAAAGCTATTTGAATTTTCCTTTTTAATCTCTGAGAAACAAATTCTCCAGTTGTGTACAAACAAAATGTATTCATTTTTTTTAATAATTTTAAAGGGATATTAAAACTCAGCATATAATTAGCCATAAATGATTATTTATGTATTTTCATTAGATATATTTTTAGCTTTTCATGTAATCTCTGAGAATGTTTTTTTTTTTCACTGACCTATAGAGACTAGGAGGCATATTTAACAATGCTGTCAGCATTTAGCGATGTCGGGCAGACATGTTCACCACAGCAAATCATGTGAGTCCGACATTACATAAATCTACTAGTGATGTCGCGAACAGTTCGCCGGAGAACAGTTCCCGGCAAACATAGCTTGTTCGCGTTCGCAGAGGCGGGCGAACATGTGCGATGTTCGATCCGCCCCCTATTCGTCATCATTGAGTAAACTTTGACCCTGTATCTCACAGTCTGCAGACACATTTCAGCCAATCAGCAGCAGTCACTCTCTCCCAGACCCTCCCAGCTCCTGGGCAGCAGCCATTTTAGATTCATTCTGATCCTGCATTCTTAGTGAGAGGAGGGATAGTGCTGCTGATGATGATGATTTTATAAGGAAATTGATAGCTAGGCTAGTGTATTCAGTGTCCACTACAGTCCTGAAGGACTCATCTGATCTTTGCTGTAAGGACAGCACCCCAAAAAGCCCTTTTTAGGGCTAGAACATCAGTCTTTTTTTTTTTTCTTTGAAATCTAATTGCATTTGCCTGCCTGTCAGCGTGTGTCAGGCTCACAGCATATACTGTGCCTACTTGCTCAGTGCAACCACTCATATCTGGTGTAACATTAGTGTAAATTTAAAAAAAAAACTTTTACATCAGTCTGCTAGTGTAATCTAATTTCAGTTGCCAGGCCAGCCTGCCACTGCCAGCCTGTGTGTCAGTCTCACAGCATATACTGTGCCTACTTGCTCAGTGCCACCACCAGTCATATCTGGTGTAACAGTAGTGTAAATTTTTTAAAAAAAAAACTTTTAAATCAGTCTGCTAGTGTAATCTAATAGCAGCTGCCTGCCTGCCACTGCCAGCCTGTGTGTCAGGCTCACAGCATATACTGTGCCTACTTGCTCAGTGCCACCACCAGTCATATCTGGTGTAACATTAGTGTTAATTTAAAAAAACAAAACTTTTACATCAGTCTGCTAGTGTAATCTAATTTCAGTTGCCAGGCCAGCCTGCCACTGCTAGCCTGTGTGTCAGGCTCACAGCATATACTGTGCCTACTTGCTCAGTGCCACCACTCATATCTGGTTTAACATTAGTGTAATTTAAAAAAAAAAAAACTTTTACATCAGTCTGCTAGTGTAATCTAATTTCATTTGCCAGGCCAGCCTGCCACTGCCAGCCTGTGTGTCAGGCTCACAGCATATACTGTTCCTACTTGCTCAGTGCCACCACCAGTCATATCTGGTGTAACAGTAGTGTATTTTTTTTTTAAAAAAACTTTTACATCAGTCTGCTAGTGTAATCTAATAGCAGTTGCCTGCCTGCCACTGCCAGCCTGTGTGTCAGGCTCACAGCATATACTGTGTTTACTTGCTCAGTGCCACCACTCATATCTGGTGTAACATTAGTGTAAATTTTTTAAAAAAAACTTTTACATCAGTCTGCTAGTGTAATCTAATTTCAGTTGCCAGGCCAACCTGCCACTGCCAACTTGTGTGTCAGGCTCACAGCATATACTGTGCCTACTTGCTCAGTGCCACCACCAGTCATATCTGGTGTAACAGTAGTGTACATTTTTTTTAAAAAAAAACTTTTAAATCAGTCTGCTAGTGTAATCTAATAGCAGCTGCCTGCCTGCCACTGCCAGCCTGTGTGTCAGGCTCACAGCATATACTGTGCCTACTTGCTCAGTGCCACCACCAGTCATATCTGGTGTAACATTAGTGTAAATTTAAAAAAAAAACTTTTACATCAGTCTGCTAGTGTAATCTAATTTCAGTTGCCAGGCCAGCCTGCCACTGCCAGCCTGTGTGTCAGGCTCACAGCATATACTGTGCCTACTTGCTCAGTGCCGCCACCACCAGTCATATCTGGTGTAACAGTAGTGTAATTTTTTTTTAAAAAACTTTTACATCAGTCTGCTAGTGTAATCTAATAGCAGTTGCCTGCCTGCCACTACCAGCCTGTGTGTCAGTCTCACAGCATATACTGTGCCTACTTGCTCAGTGCCACCACTCATATCTGGTGTAACATTAGTGTAAATTAAAAAAAAAAAAACTTTTATATCAGTCTGCTAGTGTAATCTAATAGCAGTTGCCTGCCTGCCAGCCTGCCACTGCCAGCCTGTGTGTCAGGCTCACAGCATATACTGTGCCTACTTGCTCGGTGCCACCACTCATATCTGGTGTAACATTAGTGTAAATTTTTTTAAAAAACTTTTACATCAGTCTGCTAGTGTAATCTAATTTCAGTTGCCAGGCCAGCCTGCCACTGCCAGCCTGTGTGTCAGGCTCACAGCATATACTGTGCCTACTTGCTCAGTGCCACCACTCATATCTGGTGTAACAGTAGTGTGCATTTTTTTAAAAAAAACTTTTACATCAGTCTGCTAGTGTAATCTAATAGCAGTTGCCTGCCTGCCACTGCCAGCCTGTGTGTCAGACTCACAGCATATACTGTGCCCACTTGCCCAGTGCCACCACTCATATCTTGTTTAATAGTAGTGTAAGTGTACATTTAAAAATAAAAAAACTATTTTGACTGTGAAACATCATTCTGCTTTTTTGTGTCAGGCTCACAGCGTATACTGTGCCCACTTGTCCAGTGCCACCACCACTCATATTATCTTGTTTAATAGTAGTGTAAGTGTACATTTTAAAAATAAAAAAACTATTTTGACTGTGAAACATCATTCTGCTTTTTTGTGTCAGGCTCACAGCGTATACTGTGCCCACTTGTCCAGTGCCACCACCACTCATATTATCTTGTTTAATAGTAGTGTAAGTGTACATTTTAAAAATAAAAAAACTATTTTGACTTTGAAACATCAGTCTGCTTTTTTGTGTCAGGCTCACAGCGTATACTGTGCCCACTTGCCCAGTGCCACCACTCATATTATCTTGTTTAATAGTAGTGCACTGTCAGTGTACAATTTAAAAAAAAAAAAAATTTGACTGTGAAACATCAGTCTGGTTTTTTGTGTCAGACTCACAGCGTATACTGTGCCCACTCACAGTAGCTTGCACGCATAGTAGCACTAATTGAAAAAAAAATGACAGGCAGAGGCAGGCCAACCCGCAGGGGCCGTCGTGTTTGTGGTCCCTTTTTTTTTTTTAAATAAGTTTTTATTTGAGAAAATCACTGGATACAAAAATATCAAACATAGGCAGTGTTGTCAATGATACAGAAAAAAGAAAAGAAAAAAAAGAAATGGTAGTAACTGTTAATTTAGTTTCAGTAGTTTCAATGTATAGGTAATTAACAAGTTGCACAGCACTGCATTGTATACTTTTCTCATTTTTCAGAATTATATAACGTATATAAACATCAAAAAGAAAAATAATAGAAATACAAGTGGGAACATATATATACTCTTATAGAATACTCAAAGAAACGAACTAAATGAGTGAGAGATGGAGAAAACACAGGGTGAGGAGCATGAGAAGAAGTGAGAAATGAAAAATGAAAAAAAGAAAAAAAAGAATGAGGAGGGGCAGCTATCAGCAAAATAATAGGAGAGGGTGACCAACGTCCATTTGCTATCAGCATGTTCAATTAGGGAATTTTTCCCACCAAGGTGCCCAGGTTGCGTAATAAAAATCTAGTTTATCTAAAACAGAGTGTGAGTAAGCTTCCATTTTTGAGAGAAAATTAATTGTGGCTAATATTTGTGGCATGGTCGGAGGAAAGGGTTGTTTCCATGCTTTCGCTATTTCTAATTTGGTAGCCATTAGAACATAGATAGATAAGGCTTTATGTGTAGGAGATAGAACTGGGAAATCTAAATGTAGTAAGCCAGCTTGGGGACTAAGTGTGATGGTGATACCTAGAGAGTGTAGTAGAGTGGTTACCTGGATCCAAACAGGAGAAACTCTAGGGCAGAACCACCAGATGTGTGCCTGAGTTCCCAGCTGTCCGCATCCTCTCCAGCAAGCAGGGGAGTGAGAGTCATAGATCCTATGTAAGGTCACCGGGACTAGGTGCCATCGTACTGCAATCTTGTATTGGAGTCTCCCATAGGGACGTACAATGCAACAATTTTTTCGTAGATTTAAGTTCTCTAATACAAGAGTCAGTGTCGGCCACAAAGTTCAAATCCGTCTCCCAGGCTATAAAACTGGGAAACTTTCTGTTGGGAGAAGGGGACTAGCAGGGTTTCGTAGTGGAACGATAAGTTTCCCTTGAGTCTCGAGAGGTTGTGACCATCGTTGTTCCAGACTGTAATAGGTCTAATATTCTCTCTTGGGAACCCCCAGGATTTAATTATAGAGCAGAAACGGGAAGGTTTCAAATTTCAAATGGAGTCGGGATCCGAAGTTTATTGCTAATCGCCGAGTAGGATATATTTCCAACTTGCTCATAGAGTTCAGCTAAACGATTTATTCCAAGAGAGGCCCAGCTAGAGACATGAGTATCAGGTAGGAAAAAAAGAACACTGAAAACAGTTTGGCAAGGGGAAGGATGAGGAGCGATCAGGTTTGAATGTCTCGTTTGATCCCAAAACCGAGGGTGTCTAAGATCACTGGATGAGTAGTAAGGAGATTTTTCCAATAATGGGAGGGCACCCACGGGAGATCCCGACAGTCTCAAGTCAGAGGGAAGAAGTGATTGTTCCGCCTCTCTCCAAGAGGTGGGCTGTCACTATGACCCCATTCTAACACATGTGTTAGGCGTGCTGCTTGATAGTATAGAATAATATTTGGCATGCCTAGTCCTCCTTTATCACTAGGTCTTTGAAGAGTTTGCCTCGACGTGCGAGGTTTTTTACCTTTCCAAATATAACTGGTAATGAGACTCTGAAGCTTGTTAAGTATCGATCGTGGTATATTATTGGGATAGTGCGAAAAAGATATGTTTACCTTCGGGATAAAAGACATTTTGATGGCTGCAACCCTACCCGTCCAGGAGATTTCGCGGAATTCCCAGGAATCTAAAAGATTTTTCCATTCTGGGATTCTCTCGTAAAGTTCTTGGAAAGAATAGTAGAGACATTCGGGGAGAGGTGGGTACCTAACAATTTGAGGGAATAGGGGGACCATTGAAATTTGTATCTATCACGTAGCAGCAAGAAGATCTGCAGGTATGATATTGATGTGTAGAGCCTCGGTTTTAGAAAGATTTAGTTTATAATAGCTCAAAGTTTTAAACTTAGAGATGATTTTAAATACAGCAGGTAGCGACCTATGTGGGTCGGTAAGCAATAGTGTGACATCATCTGCATATAAGGAGATGGTATGTTGATGGGAGCCTATCGGGAAACCGGATATGTCCGGGTTAGATCTGATAGCCTGAGCGAGTCGTTCGATAGAGAAAGCAAATAATAGCGGGGAGAGGGGGCAACCCTGCCTCATCCCATTTGTTATGTCAAAGCTATCGGATTTAAATCCTATCCCCTTAACGCTAGCAGACGGGTTGCATAAAGAGCTTGAATTGCTGTAATAAATTGCTCGGGATCCCAAAAGCTAAAAGGGGTTCACACAAATACTCCCACTCACCCTGTCGAAGGCTTTCTCAGCGTCTAACGACAGGGCTAACGTGGGAGTATCTCCAATTGCACTCTCCAACAATATATCCAGAACGGGTCGTGTAGCATCTGGACCTTCTCTACGGGGCACAAATCCACCTGATCCAAATGGATCAAAGAGGGAGTGATGCAGGAGAGACGAGTTGCCAAAATCTTAGCGTAGAGTTTAGTATCTATGTTGAGTAGAGAGATCGGGCGGTAACTTCCACATTCCTGAGGATTCCTTGCCTGGTTTCAGTAATAGTGGTGATTGAAGCTTCAAGGAATTCTTTCCTAAAGCTACCTTTATTGAGTACTTCATTGAATACTCCACAGAGGATCGGAGAGATTTGAGGGGAGTAGGATTTGTAGAATTGACTCGTAAAGCCATCTGGGCCCGGGGGATTTTGCTATTGGAGTTCTCTGATGGCTAGGGTGACTTCGTCAAGAGAGATAGGGGATGTTAAAGCAGTTTTATCCTTTTGGTCCAGTTGGGGGAGATTTAGAGAGTGTAGATATCTACGAATGTTTTCTGGGTCAATAGTTTTCGTGGGATCCGAGGAACTTAGATTATTAAAGCTGATAGTAGAAGTTTTTAAAGGCTTCACCTATAGCAGAAGGAGATGTAACACATCCGCGCTGGTGTTTATGGCTGTAATTTGGCTTGTGCCGTCCTATTCCTAAGCTTCCTAGCTAACAATGAAGAGGACTTGTTACTATTGTGATAATATACTTGTTAAATCTTTCTAGCATGTGCTGGGTTTTATTAATTCTAAAGTCTTTATCTGTTTTGTGATTTCTGATATTTGAGTATTTGTTATAGTAGAGTAGGAGTTAGAGAGTTCGAGTTTCAATGTTCTAAGTTGACAGTTGAGGGACGCGAGTGAGGCTCCTGTGTCGTCCTAATATGGGATGCCTTATCTATAAAAAAGCCTCTGAGATACGCTTTAAGCGCAGCCCAGAGCACTTCCTCTGACAGAAAGGGGAGCGATTTCAGCAAGAAAGATGGTAATGGCTGCTAAGGTCTCTGTCTTGATCTCCGGGGTAGTGACCAGGAAATTTTTGAGTCGCCATGTGATGCCTACAGTGCGCGGGGAGTAACTACCTAAAACTATTGACAGGGAATCATGGTCTGACCACGAGATTGCTGAGATTGATGCGTCTGAAATCGAATCTAGTAGGCGGGAGCTTAAGAAAAAAAGATCAATCCGAGTATGAGATTTATGGGGGGCCGAATAGAAAGTATATTCTCCTCGGTTCGGGTGGACTGCTCTCCATACGTCGTAAAGGTTATACTGTTTAATCAGGTTTGAAAAGATACAGAGAGAGGGTGTAAAGTTCTCTCTGATGTGGAAATCGGGGGGCCCATTCTGTCTATCAGGGGGTTCCAGATGAGGTTAAAGTCCCCTCCCCAGACTAATTCCCCCTGGGTTACGGCCGACCCTGACTCTAAGAGATATCTACCGGAATCTAATTTGGCCTGAATTGGTGTGCGTAATATTTTACCAATGTAAAAATTTTAGAATTGAGTTTGCAGACTAAAAATTATTATAACGAGCTTGCGAATCTTTTTCTATATAAATTGGCTCATATTGGATGGAGGAACCAATCAATATAGCCACCCCCTCTGGGATTTGGAGAGGAAGGGCGCTGTAATTACAGTAGGGAATTTTTCTATATGAATATGTAAAATTTTGTGTTAACTAGCCAATGCGTCTCCTGAATGAAGGCTATATCAATTTTTTTCCGTGAAAGCATAGTGAGTAGTAGGCTACGTTTGGTCGGGGAGTTGAGCCCTTGGGTGTTGAGGGTCAAAAACTTCAATTCTGTCATTGTAGAGGTCTAACTGTATTTCTCCAAGTCTATTTAAAAATCTCTATGAGAGAACAATGAAAAGAGATTATTATATTTTAATCTATAATGCCACTTGATGAGCTAAGGGAGGGGGATGCAGCGGGCTAAGAGCCGCTCGAATTGGGGGATAAAAGGGAGTTAAGGGAGGGGTTATGGAGGAGGGAGTTGCTTAGTAGATGGATTTTTCATATAATAAATTCGTAATGTGGGTATAGAGGTGCAGACCTTAAATAAAAGAAAAGAAAAAAAAAAAAAGAAAGGGAAGGGAGAAGGAAGATCTGAAAATTAGGTAGAAAAACTGAGTAAGATGGGAGAATGTGAATAAAGAAGTGACTCAGTGATTCTGAAGATTTTGACGTCTCCAGAAAAAAAAACTAAAACGGGTCAGTCTAAGGAGCGGAGGGGGAAAATTCGTATGAGGTATAGGAGCTGAGGGAGAAGGGGAGTGCCTGGGCAAGTACCCAGTTCCAACTAGTGAGCTGAAATCAGAGAGAGAAGAAGTAAGGACAGGGGGATAGAACTTCAACATTACTAGTGTCAGGATAGAAAAATGGTTTACCCCAACACGGAATGAGTATGGAAGTAAACATATATGACATTTCAAGCATATCAAATAACATTTTCAAGGCATAACAAAAGTCTAACTATATAAAAACATCATAAGTAGGATCTTTGTAAATAGGCAATGATATTTTTAATCTATATAAGTAAAAACTAAGAAGGTAGTATCTAAATAGTAGATCATAATAGTTGAGCAGTTAAACTCTATACATGATATAGATGCTTTACATTACCCATCCAACCTCTTCTGATTGCTGGAAGCTGGAAAGTCCTGAGGAGGTAAATAACACCAGAACCTAGGAGGCACTGCAGTAGAGAGTAAAATGAGAGAACAAAACAAACAAACACTCAACAGGAGCAAAATGATGAAAGGGGAGATAGTCTTATGACTATATGCCTCATAAAGTTTAGTTGGAAAAGAGGCAGTATATTTGTCAACAGTACTTTCTCCTCAAAACTGTGGTCTTTTCGAGGGTAGTGAAGGTGAGGAATCTTCCCTGGCAGACTGAAAACTGAAGGTTTGGTGTTGAGGCCGCCAAGTGGCCGCTGAGGTATTGAGCTTCTTGGAAGGTTCCTGAGGAGTAGAAGACTGATTGTCAGTCGGAAGGAGTTTCAGAGACTGTAGAAGCTGGAAACCTTGTTCAAGATTTGTGATGGTGTATGAAATTTCATTGAACTGAAAAAATATACGGACAGGAAGCCGCATCTATATTTAATATTGTTATTGCGAAGGCATAGGGTTAGTTGGTGAAAAAGTCTTCTTCTAGAAAGAGTGTGGGCTGACAGGTCTGGGAAGATCTGTATGTCCTGGTGTGGATCCTTCAAGTTTTTGTTCTGAAAAGAGGCCCTCAGAACTTTCTCTTTGAAAGTAAAAATAATGCAGTCGTACGATTACATCTCTTGCTGCCCCCATAGGTGCATTTCTCGGCCTGAGGGCCCTGTGGGCTCTGTCAATCAAATTCTCCTGAGAGGAGACAGAACCAAGAATTTCTGTGAAGAGGGACTGGAGGTAGTTAGATAGATCTGCAGGGCCATTTCCTCAGAAACACCCTCTGATTCTGAGGTTGTTCCGACGTGATCTATCCTCCTGGTCAGCTAATTTAGTCTCCAGGGCCGGATATCATTTCTGCTAACGATTGGGTGTAACTTAGTAAGTTGGTATGATCCACATGTAGATCTTCTTGCTTTTTCTCTAATGATTCTGTTCTTTCTCCCAGTTGAGAAATATCCCTCTTCAATTCAGATACGGAATCTCTAAGTTCTTGCTTCAGAGATGTGTAATGGGAGTCCATTTTATTTGAGAGATCCTTGATTGATTCAAGGATAGACGAAGAGGAATGACCCCTTTCTGTGGAGTGGGAGAGAGACCGGGATGGTCCTTTAGCTGAGGTAATTGAGTCTCGTGAGTCTTCATCTGATAAGTCCTGTTCGAATGTGTTCTTATTTGAAAAGTGATCCGAAAGAGTCCGTTTTGGCATGTCGCCATGTTTCTGTTTCTTTCTCTGCGAATGGGCCATCTTACTCATAACTTATTTGAGAGGTCAGGAACTTTCTATAGGAGATTTCAAAGTCGGTTTCGATTTCAGAGTATGTAGGAAAAGGGTGTGCGTCAGGCACTCCCCCAGTAATGGCGCCTAGCCTAACATGAGATGATAATCCACTGATTAGAAATTTATTGAGTGACCTGGGGAAAGTCTCTCACACAGTTCCTCAGTTATTCTCACCTCTTAGTCAGTCAGCTTAAAATAAAGTTGTTGTAATCTTCGTTGTCTTCTAAAGTGTCTCTCTCCCCCTAGGGATCGCTCTCTTCCGAGCAAGTAGGGAAAAAGGAATTTAGGTTATGGACCCGTGGGCACAGTGGGCCGACGGGAAAGGGAGGGGAGAGAGAGCAGGTAGATGAGGCGGTAGTAAGTATTACCACAGGTATTCCAAAAAAAAAAAAAACAGAGAGAAACTGAGAGTGGTTGTGATATTTGTAGGGATCAGAGGTAAAGTCTTGGATAACAACAGATCCAGGAGGATTATAGTATAGATTGTTTGCAGATCTGTAAGTCCAAATTATTGCAATTATATAGCACTTAGTATAATTCAGTGATGCCCGGCTCTTTTAGATAACGTGTCACAACTTGAGGTTGTAGTTGGAATTACAGTAAGTTGGAGCAAGAGCAGGAATAATTGTGGGTCTTAATATAAGTTGCTGAGAGATGTAGAAATAGTTGGCAGTTATAGGAGTTACAAGTAGATGTGAGGTGGAAGCTTTTATAAAGAGAGTAGTTAAAGTATCCTTAGTTGCACTGACAGCAGACAGGGTAATGTCATAGATATATAAAAGGTCCCAGTTTGAGTAACGAGGTGTGAGGCCTTACTGTGAGAAGGTAATTGAATGGTAATGGTATTATCCCAGTCTGTTAGAAAATTATCATAGTTGGTAGTACACAGAGGGAGAGTCTCTTATATCCTTATATGCTGGTACAATTTAACCTCACTGTGTTATAACTTTAAAATTAGACTGCTTACCCTGAAGATCTGCGTAGTAGAACTTGCTGCGACTCCCTATAGGCAGCGGCTGCAGGGAGAAGGTTCCGGTGGGGAGAGCGGGTAGGTACTCGGCACTTGTGGAGGGGCTCAGTAGTAAAGGCCAAATGCGCCTGAGGAGCCGTATCTTGTAGCGTGCTGGAAAGTGTAATAGGGCTTCCCTACTGGCGGTATAATAGAGACCGGGAGAATCTGAAAGCCTCGCTCTTTCTGTATACTCCTTTAGATGTGTCCAGATGAATTGTTGTTCCGCGGGTGTCCGGTGGATGAGGCAAGCAGCCTTAGCAGTAATAGCGCTGCGTGTTATCTGGCTCCATTCTCAGCGCCTGTTAGGGTGTTAAGGCAGTCCGGAAGTCTCTTGGATCACTGCTGTAGATAGTGGCGCAGTGAAAATTCCCCTCTTCAAACTAGTAAAACGGCTCTTTTAGAAAATTAGTTTCACCCCTAAGGTTAACCGGAGTGATCACAGTAGGGTTAGAGAGATATTAGGTAGAAAATAAAAAGAAATTAGTTGGGAAAAAATAAAAAAATAAAGTATGGTCTGCAGAGCTCTCTAAAAGCGTGACTGCTTGATAGCGTGGCAAACTCCGCCCCCGTTTGTGGTCCCTTTGGCCATAAAATAATGCCCAATGTTAGGCCACGTACCATGAACACGAAAAGTTCTGATGAAATAGTTGACTTTATAACACAGGGACACCCAATCTTCTACAGCTTCGTTCGTAACCTTGACGCACCATTCCTCCTCCTCTAGCTTAGCTTCGGGCACCTCTCAACTTACCACTCGCCTGCCTGCCGCCACCCACCGACACTAGCACCACAGCCGCCTCACTTGATCTCTCAGAGGAGTTATGTACACCTCAGTGTGAAGAAATGAGTGATGCACAACCATGATTGACAGAGGATGTAGATAACTGTGATATGTCTCAGTCAGGCAGCATTACAGACATGGACGACGCACGGTGTGATGATGATGATGATGTTGCACCCGCCATTGCTTCCGTTGTTGAGTTGTCAGATACAAGTGAAAGGGGTTGATGATGACGATGCGTCCGTGGATGTCACGTGGGCGCCCGGTAGAAGAGAAGAAGAACAGGGGGAAAGGTCAGATGGGGAGACAGAGAGGAGCAGGAGGAGGAGACGAGTTGGAAGCAGGGGGAGGTCATCGCAAGGAGCTAGTGGCACAGTCAGACAGCATGCATCGGCACCCGGGGTCAGCCAGACAGAACGTCAATCAACGCATGCTGTTGCCACCATTAGAATGCCGTCATCGCAGAGCTCAGCAGTGTGGCATTTTTTTATGTGTCTGTCTCTGACAACAGCAATGCCATTTGCAACCTGTGCCAAAAGAAACTGAGTCGTGGAAAGTCCAACACCCACCTAGGTACAACTGCTTTGCAAAGGCACATGATCTCACATCACAAACGCCTATGGGATGAACACATGAGGACAAGCAGCACACAAACAAGCCGCCATCCTCCTCCTGGTCCAGCATCTTCAGCCACGTCAACCACTGCTGTGCTCCTTGCCCCCTCTCAACCATCCGCCAATCCGTCTCTCTTCCGGAGCAGTTCCTGCTCATCTGCCCACAGTCAGGTGTCTGTCAAGGACATGTTTGAGTGTAAGAAGCCAATTTCACCAAGTCACCCCTTTGCCCTGCGTCTGACAGCTGGGCTTGTCTGAACTCTTAGCCTGCCAGCTTTTACCATACAAGCTGGTGGATTCTGAGGCGTTCAAAAAATTTGTAGCTATTGGGACACCGCAGTGGAAAAGGCAATCCCCAACCTGTACTCGATTGTTGCGAAAGGAAGTAATGGCATGCCTGGCACACAGTGTTGGGGCAAGGGTCCATCTGACCACTGATAGCTGGTCTGCAAAGCATGGTCAGGGCAGGTATATCACCTACACTGCGCATTGGATAAACCTGCTGATGGCTGACAAGCATGGAATGCCTGGCTCTGCAGAGGATAAGTTGGTGACACTGCCACGACTTGCAGGCAGGCCTGCTGCCACCTCCTCTACTCCTCCTACTCCATCCTCTTCCATAACCTCCTCGGCTGAGTCCTTCTTCTGCTGCTGCATCTTGCTCCACATCAACGGCACCCCCCCAGCTCCCCAGGTACTATTCCACATCCCGGATATGGCAGTGTCACGCCGTCTTGGGGTTGACTTGCCTGAAAGCAGAGAGTCACACCGACCAGCACTCCTGTCCGCCCCTGAATGCAGAGGTGGATCAGTAGCTGACTCCGCACCAACTGGAGATTGGCAAAGTGGTTTCTGACAATGGAAGTAATTTGGTGGCGGCATTGAAATTGGGCAAGTTGACATCATGTGCCGTGCATGGCACATGTGTTTAATCTGATTGTACAACGCTTTGTGCATAAGTACCCAGGCTTACAGGACGTCCTGAAGCAGGCCAGGAAGGTGTGTGGCCATTTCAGGCATTCCTACACGGCCATGGTGCACTTGTCAGATATACAGCGGCGAAACAACATGCCAGTGAGGCGCTTGATTTGCGACAGCCCGACACGTTGGAATTCAACACTCCTAATGTTCGACCACCTGCTCCAACAAGAAAAAGCCGTTAACGAGTATTTGTATGACCGGGGTGCTAGGACAGCCTCTGGGGAGCTGGGAATTTTTTTGCCATGTTTACTGGACGCTCTTGTGCAATGCCTGTAGGCCTCATGCGTCCTTTTGAGGAGGTGACAAACCTAGTCAGTCGCACCGAAGGCACCATCAGCGACATCATACCATTTGTTTTCTTCCTGGAGCGTGCCCTGCGAAGAGTGCTGGATCAGGCCGTAGATGAGCATGAAGTGGAAGTAGGAAGAGTTGTGGTCACCATCACCACCAGAAACAGCCTTATCAGCATCGCTTGCTGGACCAGCGGCAACGCAGGAAGAGGATTGGGAGGCAGAGGAGTCAGAGGAGGAATGTGGCTTTGAGGAGGAAGACCAAGCACAACAGGCATCCCAGGGTGCTCGTTGTCACCTATCTGGTACCCGTGGTGTTGTACGTGGCTGGGGGAAGAAGATACCTTCAGTGAGATCAGTGAGGACGAGGAACGGGATATGAGTAGCTCAGCATCCAACCTTGTGCAAATGGGGTTTTTCATGCTGTCGTGCCTGTTGAGGGACACTCGTATAAAAAAGCTGAAGGAGAACAAACTGTACTGGGTGTCCACGCTACTAGACCCCCGGTATAAGCATAAAGTGACTGAAATGTTACCGAATTCCCGCAAGTCGGAAAGAATGGAGCAGTTCAAAAATAAATTAAAAAGTATGCTTTACACAGCGTATAAGGGTGATGTCACAGCACAACGGAATCTAACAGGGGAAGAGGTGAAAGTAATACTCCTCCTCCCACAACCACGCCGGCAAGGACAGGACGCTTTCCAGACGTGTTGTTGATGGAGGACATGCAGACTTTTTTAACTTCTATGCATCGCCACAGCCCTTCGGGATCCAGCCTCAGAGAACGACTCAACCGACAGATAGCAGACTCGCCTTAACTGCAGATCTCGACACTCTGAGGAGCGATGAACCCCTTGACTACTGGGTGTGCAGGCTTGACCTGTGGCCTGAACTATCCCAATTTGCAATCGAACTTCTGGCCTGCCCCGCTTCAAGTGTCCTGTCAGAAAGGACCTTCAGTGCAGCAGGAGGTATTGTCACTGAGAAGAGAAGTCGCCTAGGTCAAAAAAGTCTTGATTACCTCACCTTTATTAAAATGAATGAGGGATGGATCCCAAAGGGACAGACATTGGGCAATACATTCAAGTAAAAAAGGCCTGATGAGATGAGCTGCCTTGGGCTAAAAATGGTCCACACGCTGCTGTATTTTGTCTTCGAATGCCGGATGACTTGCGTGACTTATCCGCCAACAACTAGGGTTCAAGCCGCAATGTTTTAGGGCACTTTCTAACTGTTAAACCAACATCAATTTTCTGGCCGCTGCTACAGCAGCGGCTGCAACAATACCTAATTTTTCAGGCATGTGTACATGCCTAATTTTTCTGGCTTCTGGTGCTGCACTGTGGCTTCAAAACCCAAACCAAAAAAAGGCACATAACAGGGATTAAACTGCTAAGAATAGTACTACTTAACACACCACTCATATCTGGTGGCACAGTAGATTGCACACGCAGTGCCCAAAATTTGAAGTAGGAGGACCGACCAAGCATCTTTTTCCATCTCCCGGTTCCTAAAATCATCTCCGGGTTCCTAAAATCGATGCCATACCTGTACTCGATTGTGCAAAAGGAAGTCATGGCATATGGGGTCTTTCAAATTGTCTGGCCTCTTGAGGGTCGGGGACCCTCGTATTAAAAGGCTGAAGGAGAACGACCTGTACTGGGTGTCCAAGCATCTTTTTCCATCTCCCGGTTCCTAAAAATTATCTCCGGGTTCCTAAAATCGATGCCATACCTATACTAGATTGTGCAAAAGGAAGTCATGGCATATGGGGTCTTTCATGCTGTCGTGCCTGTTGAGGGTCGGGGACCCTCGTTAAAAAGCCTGAAGGAGAACGACCTGTACTGGTGTCCAAGCATCTTTTTCCCATCTCCCGGTTCCTAAAAATGATCTCCGGGTTCCTAAATTTGATGCCATACCTGTACTGTATTGTGCAAAGGAAGTCATGGCATATGGGGTCTTTACATGCTGTCGTGCCTGTTGAGGGTCGGGGACTCTCGTATAAAAAGGCTGAAGGAGAACGACCTGTACTGCGTGTCCAAGCATCTTTTTCCATCTCCCGGTTCCTAAAAATTATCTCCGGGTTCCTAAAATCGATGCCATACTGTACTCGATTGTGCAAAAGGAAGTCATGGCATATGGGGTCTTTCATGCTGTCGTGCCTGTTGAGGGTCGGGGACCCTCGTATAAAAAGGCTGAAGGAGAACGACCTGTACTGGGTGTTCAAGCATCTTTTTCCATCTCCCGGTTCCTAAAAATTATCTCCGGGTTCCTAAAATTGATGCCATATGGGGTCTTTCATGCTGTCGTGCCTGTTGAGGGTCGGGGACCCTCGTATAAAAAGGCTGAAGGAGAACGACCTGTACTGGGTGTCCAAGCATCTTTTTCCATCTCCTGATCTCCTGATAGGGGACACCGCAGTGGAAGGTACCCGGCCACAATTTCTTTGCACAAAAGGCAATCCCCAACCTGTACTCGATTGTGCAAAAGGAAGTAACCTTACCATGGGTCCCAGACCGCACGTCTTGTAATTCTCTGTCTGGGAAATTATATATCTATTTATCTATCTATTTATCTATCAAATCTATATAACTATTAATCGTATCTATCAAATGTATATTGCATCTATTGATCTATGTAATTCGTATCTATCAAATGTATATTGCATCTATTGATCTATGTAATTCGTAATCTATCAAATGTATATTGCATCTATTGATCTATGTAATTTCGTATCTATCAAATGTATATTGCATCTATTGAGCTATGTAACTCGTATCTATCAAATGTATATTGCATCTATTGATCTATGTAATTTGTATCTATCAAATGTATATGGCATCTATTGATCTATGTAATTCGTTCTATCAAATGTATATTGCATCTATTGATCTATGTAATTTGTATCTATCAAATGTATTATTGCATCTATTGATCTATGTAATCTATGTATCTATCTATCAAATCTATCTATCTCGTGGCCGGACTGTTTTGTGACAGCCACTTGTGTTTCGGCCAAATTTGAAGTAGGAGGACTGACCAAGCATCTTTTTTCCATCTCCCGGTTCCTAAAATCCATGCCATATACACCTCCCCCGATAGGGGGAGCAACAGGTATTAAACTGATCAGAATAGTACTACTTAACACACCACTCAAATCTGGTGGCACAATAGATTGCACGCGCAGTGCCCCAAATTTGAAGCAGGAGGACCGACCAAGCATCTTTTTCCATCGCACGTCTTGTAATTCTTTGTCTGGGAAATTATATATCTATCAAATCTATCTATTTATCTATCAAATCTATATAACTATCAATCGTATCTATCAAATGTATATTGCATCTATTGATCTATGTAATTTGTATCTATCAAATGTATATTGCATCTATTGATCTATGTAATTCGTATCTATCAAATGTATATTGCATCTATTGATCTTGTAATTCGTATCTATCAAAATGTATATTGCATCTATTGATCTATGTAATCTATCTATCTATCAAATCTATCTATCTCGTGGCCGGACTGTTTTGTGACAGCCACTTGTGTTTCGGCCAAATTTGAAGTAGGAGGACGACCAAGCATCTTTTTCATCTCCCGGTTCCCTAAAATCCATGCCATATAGACCTCCCCCGATAGGGGGCAGTAACAGGTATTAAACTGATCAGAATAGTACTACTTAACACACCACTCATATCTGGTGGCCACAGTAGATTGCATGCGCAGGTGCCCCAAATTTGAAGTAGGAGGACCGACCAAGCATCTTTTTCCATCTCCCGGTTCCTAAAATCCCTGCCATATACACGTCGCCTGGCACCGCAACTGCCTCTGGGATCCCTGCCAGACCGCACGTCTTGTAATTCTCTGTTTGAAAATTATATATCTATCAAATCTATCTATTTATCTATCAAATCTATCTAACTATCAATTCGTATCTATCAAATGTATATTGCATCTATTGATCTATGTAATCTATGTATCTATCTATCAAATCTATCTATCTCGTGGTTGTGCAAATGGACTGTTTGCGGTTGTTTGCGGTGCGTTACACAGGGAGTTTGGGTCTGTCACTGTGAAGCGGGCTTAAAACCTTACACTACCTGATCGATACAACATCATACTGATGTTTTAAAGCACGCTATTCCAAACAATTTAGGAAATGTTAAGGTGATTTATGCCCTTTATGCTCAAAACCAGACTCTGCATCAACTATGTATTTTCCGTGGGAGTTTTGCCATGGATCCCCCTCCGGCATGCCACAGTCCAGGTGTTAGTCCCTTGAAAACACAACTTTCCATCACTATTGTGGCCTGAAAGAGTCCCTGTTGGTTTTAAAGTTCGCCTGCCTATTGAAGTCAATGGCGGTTCGCCCGGTTCGCAAACAGTTGCGGAAGTTCGAGTCCGCCGTTCGCGAATCGAAATTTTTAGGTTCGCGACATCACTGAAATCTACCCCCATAACTTTAAATTATAACCAAAATCAGTAGTTATCACCTGGAACATTTTATTTTGACATTCTAACAGAATAGCATTTTAAAACTCAGCTATGCTATCTTCTTTACTGAATGTAGATCAACCTACAGCTATCTGTGTGAATTAAAAGTACTTGATTTTGGGTTCCCATTATATGGGTATTCATTTAATTTGTCATAGTATACTAGTTATGATAATCAAATTAAAAAAGATGTTCTATTGTAAGACATATTATCTGTAGCTGAAGTCTTATTTTTCAGCCTCTTTCAGTCACCTGAAACATCTCTGCTTCTTCTTGGTCCCTGTCCATGTGGGTATCCTTATACGGCGTAACCTAGAAGTTACGCTCGTATATTTTCTGCCTTCAGCCCATAGTTTTTTGGGCCATAGACAGTATATCAAACCCGTGCAGTTTGGTATCCAATATACAGCATAAGGACTTACGTGGCGAAAATGGAAAATCTTACTCCATTTTCACCTTGCTACAATTGCAGCCGTAGTAAGCCTTACGCTGTGTATTGGAGCCCCGTAACTCCCTAAACTACCTGCAAAATAAGACCTAACACCTAACGCATGCGCAATGTCTATCTACCTGTCAACCGCGATCCCCCGCCGCAATCCCTAATAAAGTATTTAACCCCTAACCGCCGTTCCCAGACCCTGCCACCACCTACATTAAAAGTATAAACCCCCTAATGTGATCCCCTACACCATCGCCAGCTACATTACATACCCCCTAATGTGAGCTCCTACCCCGCTGCCAGCTATATTAAACTACCCCCTAATGTGAAGCCCGCTTACACTGCCGCCAGCTACATTAAACTACCCCCTAATGTGAGCTCCTACCCCCGCCGCCAGCTACATTTAAACTACCCCCAATGTGAGCTCTTACCCCGCCGTCAGCTATATTAAAATTATTAACCCCTAATCTAATCCCCCTACCCCGCCGCCCACTATATTAAATGTATTAACCCCTAATCTAATCCCCCTACACCGCCGCCAGCTATATTAAATACATTAACGGTAAACAGGAAGAAAAGTCCAGAGGCGGTGTCCAGAATAAAAACGTAACTTTTATTTGAACGTGTTTTAAAAACATCAAATAGTTTCCAAAAGGTGCATGTTAGACAGAATACCCCAGTCTAACGCGTTTCAGCTGTAAGGCCGTACAGGTGCAGATAAAACAATTAATGACGTTGTCCAATTAAAAACATTTCTTGCTAACAAGCACTATTTTTAACACTTTTTTGAACATATCATAGGAAACCATTTTTTAAACAACAGAGGCTTATTTTGATTTAAAGCATTTACATTGACAAAAAAGCTTATAGTATGATGCTGCCAGTGTAACTCTATTGCTATTGGTATATATTCTTTAAAATTATGAATTTCCTTATATACCAATTATTTTCGAAATATTTGTTCATTGATAATGCATGAATGGTAAATTGTACTGTCCTTGCTATACTAAACCATAGAACAATATCTGTAGGGTGCCTTCAATAATGTATAACTGTTATAACTGTTATTTAAATTTTATTCTCTTGTTAGAATAATTATAAATTAATCCTACTGAATTAAATCACATTGTAAATATGTAATGTACTACAGTATCTCATGCATTTATTCCATATATACAAATATAGATGACTATTGTTTCAAATTTACATAAATTAAATTAAACAAAGTAAATAAGAAATTTACGTCCTTCTGATGTTATTGCCAAAAATTGATAAGGTCAATCCTAGAGTTAAAACCTGAAGGCATTCTCGTTTTTAGACACCATATCCAAAACACCTCTCCCTTACTCAAAACTTTGAATCTCCTCCTCTAGTTGATAGAGATGCTTTTTCTACAACTGTCCATTTTAATGTATCAGTATTGCGTGTATGTTTCTCAATGAAGTGTTTTGGTTATGGGCAATAGTTATCTTCTCTCTTTCTGCTTGATTCAGTGTCTACTGTTATATTCCAAATATGTTTCTCGTATCGAGATCTTACTTCTCTTAAGTTTTTCCAATGTATTGTAAATTGCACTGTGTGCATTCAACTAAATACACTACTCCCTTAGCTCCTGCAATTCACACATGCATCAATGTCATAACTCTTGCCTGTGACAGCTGATGTAAAGGTGTCCCTGGTATTCGCATGTTTGAAGCTTGGCAGTCTTTAAAGCCACATTTGTGATAGGCCCCGTTAACTTCAAGCCAGAAGATGGTTTATATTGCTTTGTTTGGTAAGGCAAGGGGGAAAATGATGTTTCCCAATGTTTTTCCTCTCTGTATGTAAATTTCACGAGTCTCTGTAAATCAACATTAATAATCAGTCTTCTGCTGTAAGCATTGGTAGGTGTTTTTTTAATTTAAACACACAATTCATAAAACTGATTTGAGTATTGTGTGATGAATTGTACATTCAGATCATCTCTTTGTAATTGTGCTCTATTTGTCACCCTTTTATCCATTATTGATACCCCCCCCCCAACATTACAACCCACCACCCACATACCCCTAATCTAACCCAAACCCCCCCTTAAATAAACCTAACACTAAGCCCCTGAAGATCTCCCTACATTGTCTTCACCTCACCGGGTTCACCGATCGGTCCAGAAGAGGGTCCGAAGTCTTGATCCAAGCGGCGGCTGAAGAACTCCATCATCGGACTGAAGTCGGAAGTCCATCACCGGGATGAAGTCTTCTATCAAGCCGCATCTTCAATCTTCTTTCTTCCGGAGTGGAGAGGAGCCATCTTCTTCCCAGCCGACGTGGATCCAACCTCTTCAAGCGACGCCTACTCACCGAATGACGGTTCCTTTAAATGACGTCATCCAAGATGGCGTCCCTCGAATTCCGATTGGCTGATAGGATTCTTTCAGCCAATCGGAATTAAGGTAGGAATATTCTGATTGGCTGATGGAATCAGCCAATCAGATTCAAGTTCAATCCGATTGGCTGATCCAATCAGCCAATCAGATTGAGCTTGCATTCTATTGGCTGTTCCGATCAGCCAATAGAATGCGAGCTCAATCTGATTGGCTGATTCCATCAGCCCATCAGAATTTTCCTACCTTAATTCTGATTGGCTGATAGAATCCTATCAGCCAATCGGAATTCGAGGGACGCCATCTAAAGGAACCGTCATTCGGCTCCGCTCCGGAAGAAAGAAGATTGAAGATGCGGCTTGATAGAAGACTTCATCCTGATGATGGACTTCCGACTTCAGCCCGATGATGGAGTTCTTCAGCCGCGGCTTGGATCAAGACTTCGGACCCTCTTCTGGACCGATCGGTGAACCCGGTGAGGTGAAGACAAGGTAGGGAGATCTTCAGGGGCTTAGTGTTAGGTTTATTTAAGGGGGGTTTGGGTTAGATTAGGGGTATGTGGGTGGTGGGTTGTAATGTTGGGGGGGGTATTGTATGTTTTTTTTTTACAGGCAAAAGAGCTGATTATTTGGGGCATGCCCCACAAAAGGTCCTTTTAAAGGGCTGGTAAGGTAAAAGAGCTTTTGACCTTTTAAATTTAGAATAGGGTAGGGCATTTTTTTATTTTGGGGGTCTTTGTTATTTTATTAGGGGGCTTAGAGTAGGTGTAATTAGTTTAAAAATTGTTTGTAATATTTTTTCAATGTTTGTAAATATTTTTTTTATTTTTTTGTAACTTAGTTCTTTTTTATTTTTTGTACTTTAGTTAGGTTTGTTTAATTGTAGTTATTTTAGGTATTGTATTTAATTAATTTATTGATAGTGTAGTGTTAGGTTTAATTGTAGATAATTGTAGGTATTGTATTTAATTAATTTATTGATAGTGTAGTGTTAGGTTTAATTGGAACTTTAGGTATAGGATTTATTTTCCAGGTAACTTTGTAATTATTTTAACAGGTAACTATTAAATAGTTATTAACTATTTAATAGCTATTGTACCTGGTTAATATAATTACAAAGTTGACTGTAAAATAAATATTAATCCTAAAATAGCTACAATATAATTATAATTATATTGTAGCTATATTAGGGTTATTTTACAGGAAGTATTTAGCTTTAAATAGGAATAAGTTATTTAATAATAGTTAATTTATTTCTTTAGATTTAAATTATATTTAATTAGGGGGTGTTAGGTTAGGGTTAGACTTAGCTTTAGGGGTTAAAAAATTTATTAGAATAGCGGTGAGCTCCGGTCGGCAGTATTAAGGGTTAATGTTTGAAATTAGTTGTCGGTGATGTTAGGGAGGGCAGATTAGTGGTTAATGCTCTTTATTATAGGGTTATTGAGGCGGGAGTGAGGCAGATTAGGGGTTAATAACTTTATTATAGTAGCGGTGCGGTTTGGTCGGCAGATTAGGGGTTAATTATTGTAGGTAGGTGGAGGCGACGTTGTGGGGGGCAGATTAGGGGTTAATAAATATATATATAGGGGTCGGCGTGTTAGGGGCAAGCAGATTAGGGGTACATAGGGATAATGATAGGTAGCAGCGGTTACGGAGCGGCAGATTTAAGGGGTTAAAAAAATATGCAGGTGTCAGCGATAGCGGGGGCGCAGAATAGGGGTTAAATAAGTGTAAGGTTAGGGTGTTTAGACTCGGGTACATGTTAGAGTGTGTAGGTGCAGATGAAGAAGTGTTTCCCCATAGAAAACAATGGGCTACGTTAGGAGCTGAACACTGCTTTTTTGCAGGTGTTAGGGTTTTTTTTTCAGCTCAAATGGCCCCATTGTTTTCTATGGGGAATCGTGCACGAGCACGTTTTTGAAGCTGGCCGCGTCCGTAAGCACCGCTGGAATTTAGAGTTTGCAGTGGCGTTAAATTATGCTCTACGCTCCCATTTTGGAGCCTAACACACTGAAAAACACAGCCATTCTGTGAACTCTAAATACCAGCGGTATTTAAAAGGTGCAGGGGAAAAAAAGCACGCGTAGCTAACGCACCCCTTTGGCTGCAGAACTCTAAATCTAGAAGTTAGGGTTTATTTTATAGGTAAGTATTTAGATTTAAGTAGGAATATTTTAATTAATAATATTAATATTAATTAGATTTATTTTAATAAGAATTTAGTTAGGGATGTTAGAGTTAGATAGGGTTATTATACTTAATATATATATAATATAATAACGATATTAACTATATTAACCCTAATATAATTAGGGTTAATATAGTAAATATATATAATATAATAACTATATTAACTATATTAACCCTAATATAATTAAGGTTAATATAGTTAATATAGCTGGCGGCGGTGTAGGGGGATTAGATTAGAGGTTAATCTATTTAATATAGCGGGCGGCGGTGTAGGGGGATTAGATTAGGGGGTAATACATTTATTATAGGTGGCGGCGGTGTAGGGGGATTAGATTAGGGGTTAATCTATTTAATATAGGTGGCGGCAGTGTAGGGGGATTAGATTAGGGGGTAATACATTTATTATAGGTGGTGGCGGTATAGGGGGATTTAGATTAGATGCAAAAGAGCTGATTACTTTGTGACAATGCCCCGCAAAAAGCCCTTTTAAGGGCTGGTAAAAGAGCTGATTACTTTGTGACAATACCCTGCAAAAAGCCCTTTTAAGGGCTGGCAATAGAGCTGGTTACTTTGGGGCAATGCCACGCAAAAAGCCCTTTTAAGGGCTGGCAGTAGAGCTGTTACTTTGGGGCAATATCACGCAAAAGGCCCTTTTAAGGGCTGGTAATAGAGCTGTTACTTTGGGGCAATGTCACGCAAAAGGCCCTTTTAAGGGCTGGTAATAGAGGTGATTACTTTAGGGGGATTAGATTAGGGGGTTAATGTATTTAATATAGCTGGCAGCGGTATAGGGGGATTAGATTAGGGGTTAATTAATTTAATATAGCTGGCAGCGGTGTAGGGGGATTAAATTAGGGGTTAATTAATTTAATATAGCTGGCGGCGGTGTAGGGGGATTAAATTAGGGGTTAATTAATTTAATATAGCTGGCGGCAGTGTAGGGGGATTAAATTAGGGGTTAATAATTTGAATATAGCTGGCGGCGGGGTAGGAGCTCACATTAGGGGGTAGTTAATGTAGCTGGCGGCGGGGTAGGAGCTCACATTAGGGGGTAGTTAATGTAGCTGGCGGCGGGGGTAGGAGCTCACATTAGGGGGTAGTTAATGTAGCTGGCGGCGGGGTAGGAGCTCACATTAGGGGGTAGTTAATGTAGCTGGCGGTGGGGTAGGAGCTCACATTAGGGGGTAGTTAATGTAGCTGGCGGCGGGGTCTGGGAGCGGCGGTTTAGGTGTTAACAACTTTATTAGGTGGAGGCGGGGTCCGGGAGCGGCGGTTTAGGGGTTAATACATTTTTTATTATTAGGAGAGTGAGGGGGATAGCGGATAGAGGGTTAGACGTGTCGGGCTATGTTTGGGAGGCGTGTTAGACAGTACGGGAGATTTAATACTTTAGTAAGGTTTTGTAGGCGCCGGCAGTTTCTAAAGTGCCGTAAGTCACTGGCGACTCCAGAAATTTGTACTTACGCAGATTTCTGGACATCGCTGGTTTATCCGACTTACGGCACTTTAGCATCTGATGGCGGGGTATATTGGATAGCTCGAGTTGCGAGCTGAAACTACGGGCGGCGGGGGTTCCCTCGCTTGCACCGCAAACTAAGATCTATATCGGATCGCGCCCCAGACCTATTCTTAGCACAAGGTCGCAATATGGATAATCTGGGCTCTTATGAGTAACCTCCGGCAGCTCCCTGTTCATTCAGTCTGTTAGTCTAACCCAAACGCTAAAAGAACTCTTGTCTTGGATATTGTAGTTCAGGGAATAAAAAAAAAAAAAATGTTTGTGTGTGTATATACTGTATATATGTATATATATATATATATATATATATATATATATATATATATATATATATATATATATATATATATATACATATACGTATATATATATATATATATATATATGTATATATATATATATATATATATATATATATACCAGTGACGTGCAGCAATAGGAGGCAGGGGAGGCAGCGCCTCCCCTGTCCAATCAGGGAAAAAAAAAGATTTCCAATAATATTTATTTAAAAAAAAAAAAAAAAGTTTTTTATTGTATTTATTTTTTGGGCACCCCCCAAGTGTACCCCCCCACCCCCCATGGTGATTGCTCATTACCCACATCATTTATTTGTGTATTTATTTGTGTACTACAGTACTGCGCTTGCGCTGCCAATTCATTATCCATTGTTGCGCAATTAGGAGGCAGTGAGCCGGTCCGCTGCCCTCCATTAATTGCGCAACATGGATCTACATAACAATAGACTGCTCACTTAGAGCTGCGCCACCTACTGATGACTCTCTGGGGCCTCATACAAGCTCCAATGGAGGCGGTTCTCAAAACCGCCTCCATGATGAGCTAGATCATCACTCAGCCAATCTGCCCAATCAGCATTCAGCACTGCAGGGAGGCGTGCCTGCTGGGCTGCTGAGTGACAGTCTGGACTCTGGAGTGTGACGTTGCACCGCCGACACAGTGAGTCAGATTGGCGGGAAGACTCAGTAGCTCAGTAGTTGGAGGGAGCTGCTGCTGCAGATAGTGTGACTGCGTGTCCGTGCTGCCCTGCCCTCAGTGCCCGCCTGGGCTGAAACCACTGCTCACAGCCTCACACTACTGCTGCTCAGTCAGTCAATTAGCTGCGGACCGCGGTTGTGGAGGGGAGAGAGCAGAGAGAGTGAGACTCAGCCGGTGGTGGACTCGGGTGGAGGAGCGGAGGCTAGCCAGTGCCACTTGGGTGGACCCGGACACCCGGTGGAGTGAGTCAGGTCAGGAGTCTCTCAGTCTTCTGTCTGACGCGACTGACCGGACGGACCTCATCGTCATCAGCTCAGGACAGGTAAGGTTCCTTCCACTAAACCTTCTCACCTCTGTGTGCTGGCTGATATAAGGGTAGCAACTCTTACCCTTACATAAATGGAGCAGGTTACCAGCATAAATAAATGCAACAATGAGAGCAGTCAGTTTGATAGTTTGGTGTTATGCAGATATACTAGAATATTTATAGGACAGTTCAAAGCCCATATCAAATTAAAAAAAAGAAAGTGAAAGTATTTAATTATAAGGATTAAGGACTGTATAAAGTACTGTAAATGTGATCAGAACTTCTGGGAAAGTTATTTAAAAATTTCTGGGAAAGTTATTTTAAAAAAAAAAATAAGTGCACTGTAGTGACCTGCCTGTGTCTCTCCCCTCCCTCCATTGTGTCTCTCTCCCCCTCCCTCCATTGTGTCTCTCTCCCCCTCCCTCCATTGTGTCTCTCTCCCCCTTCCTCCCCTGTGTCTCTCCCCCCTCCCTCCCCTGTGTCTCTCTCCCCCTCCCTCCCCTGTGTCTCTCTCCCCCTCCCTCCCCTGTGTCTCTCCCCCCCTCCCTCCCCTGTGTCTCTCCCCCCCTCCCTCCTCTGTGTCTCTCCCTCCCCTGTGTCTCTCCCTCCCCTTTGTCTCTCCCTCCCCTGTGTCTCTCCCTCCCCTGTTTCTCTCCCTCCCCTGTGTCTCTCCCTCCCCTGTTTCTCTCCCTCCCCTGTGTCTCTCCCTCCCCTGTGTCTCTCCCTCCCCTATGTCTCTCTCTCCCTTGTGTCTCTCTCTCCCTTGTGTCTCTCCCTCCCCTGTGTCTCTCCCTCCCCTGTGTCTCTCCCTCCCCTGTGTCTCTCCCTCCCCTGTGTCACTCCCTCCCCTGTGTCTCTCCCCCCCTGTGTCTTTCCCCCTCCCTCCCCTGTTTCTCTCCCCCTCCCTCCCCTGTTTCTCTCCCCCTCCCCTGTCTCTCTCTATCCCACTCCCCTGTCTCTCTCTCTCTCCCACTCCCCTGTCCCTCTCTCTCCCACTCCCCTGTCCCTCTCTCTCCCCCTCCCCTGTCCCTCTCTCTCCCCCTTCCCTTTCTGTCTCTCTCTCTCCCCTCTCTCTCTCTCCCCCCTCTCTCTCTCTCTCTCTCCCCTCTGTCTCTCTCCCCTCTGTCTCTCTCTCTCTCCTCTCTCTCCCTCTCTCTCTCTCGCCCCTCTGTCTCTCTATCTCTCCCCTCTGTCTCTCTCTCTCTGTCCCCTCTGTCTCTCTATCTCTCTCTCCCCCTCTGTCTCTCTCTCTCTCTCTCTCTCTGTCTCTCTCTCTCCCCTCTGTCTCTCTCCCCTCTGTCTCTCTATCTCTCCCCTCTGTCTCTCTGCCCTCTGTCTCTCTCTCTCCCCTCTGTCTCTCTCTCTCCCCTCTGTCTCTCTCTCTCCCCTATGTCTCTCTCTCTCTCTCCCCTCTGTCTCTCTCTCTCCCCTCTGTCTCTCTCTCTCTCCCCTCTGTCTCTCTCTCTCTCCCCTCTGTCTCTCTCTCTCTGCCCTCTGTATCTTTCTCTCCCCTCTGTCTCTCTCTCTCTCTCCCCTCTGTCTCTCTCTCTCTCTCCCCTCTGTCTCTCTCTCTCTCCCCTCTGTCTCTCTCTCTCTCCCCTCTGTCTCTCTCTGTCCCCTCTGTCTCTCTCTCTCTCTCCCCTCTGTCTCTCTCTCTCTCCCCTCTGTCTCTCTCTCTCTCTCTCTCTCTCTCTCCCCTCTGTCTCTCTCTCTCTCCCCTCTGTCTCTCTCTCTCTCTCCCCTCTGTCTCTCTCTCTCTCCCCTCTGTCTCTCTCTCTCTCCCCTCTGTCTATCTCTCTCCCCTCTGTCTCTCTCTCTCTCCTTCTTTCCCTCTATCTCCCCTCTGTCTCTCTCTCTCCCCTCTGTCTCTCTCTCTCTACCCTCTGTCTCTCAGTCTCTCTCCCCTCTGTCACTCTCTCTCCCCTCTTTCTATCTCTCTCCCCCTCTGTCTCTCTCTCTCTCCCCCCTCTGTCTCTCTCTCTCTCCCCCTCTGTCTCTCTCTCTCCCCCCTCTGTTTCTCTCTCTCCCCCCCTCTGTTTCTCCCACCCCCTCTGTCTCTCTCCTTAAGTGTCTCCTTGTCCCCCATGGTCTCTCTCCTCCCCCTCTGACTCTCTCATCCCTTATATGCCTCTCTCTCTAACCCTTTGTCTGTATGTCTCTCTCTCTAACTCTGTCTCTGTCTCTCTCTCTCTCTCTCTCCTGTCTCTACCTCTCCCCATCCAAGTGCTTTTCTGTGTTTCTGTCTACCTTTTATCTATTTAATTAATGAATTGGTGGTGCCATCTGAAGGCGTGGCTTTATTTAAAGGGATGGGGTCAAGCGCCCCACCATCATTAAATTTCACCAAGACATTTTTATATTTACTGTATAATGAAGGAACCTATAAGCATAATTTGCAGCATTAAAGTATAAAGTATGTTTTGAACATATTTTACTTGGTCTGGATTTCTAGATATCATAATCAGAGCAAGCATTTTGTTATCTGGCAAGACGTTCTGTTTACAATCCTTTAGACTAAAATCAGATGTTTACTAAGGTGACCAGTTTCCAAAACGCCATTTAAAGGGACATGAAACCCATATGTTTTCTTTCATGATTTAGAAAGAGCATACAATTTTAAATAACTTTCCAATGTTCATCTATCTAATTTTCTTCATTCTCTTGATATCCTTTGTTGAAAATCATATCTAAATATGCTCAGTAGCTGCTGATTGGTGGCTGCACATAAATACCTGATGTGATTGGCTCAACCATGTACATTGCTATTTCTTCAACAAAGGATATCTAAAGAATGAAGGCATATCGTAGCCAGTGCCTCACCTGCCTCTGACCTCACCACACGTCACTGATATATACACACACACACACACATCAGCAGTGGAAAGACTGAATGCATACATGGAAATAAAATTATTTTGTTATTCAATGACAACAGCTGACAATGAGACATATGCTTGCAACAAAGACAAGTACATTAATATACATGAGCTGTTCTGTGATTAGCTGTGTCTGCTAACCATAATTAGCTGGTTTAATTAAAATGAGCTAAATATGCTTCTCATTTTTATATGGTTTTGATATTTATGATACTAGCATAGATTTGTTACAAATTTACAGGATATATTACAGTTGGTTTATTTGTCTCTCCAGTAAACAGAGATAATGTGCTGTAAACGTTTTTATTGTATTTTGTAAAGAAATGCATAACTATGTTAATACATCTTAGAAAGTGCTGCTTTCTATCTCTGGTGCAGACTACTGCTTCTGTTAATTATCCAAAAATCTTATTCAAAGCTGCAGTTCTAAGCCTTTTTTTCATTCCTACTTTTTATTCCTATTTTTATTCACTTCTACGGAGCAAGAATTCCAGCCATCACAATGTAAATGCAGTCTATAATACCAAATAAAAACATCACAATGTACAACAGCTTCAGCAGAATCCCAGTCACATGGGGTACATTCCAAGCACTCTGGATAAATACTGCATGTCCTCTTATGAACCATATACAGTTTTCAATACATGAAGAAAATATTCCTTAAACATCCATATTTCACAAAAACTGGGGATATTAAACTGCTGTTGTATCTTTCAAAAGAAAATTTTGAATTTATGCTGCAATTATAACACTATGGTTTTTGTTTTTACCTTAGAAATATTGACCTTGCTTCCAAATCAAGACAGAAAACTTATTTTCCTTCTCAAAAAAAAAAGTCATCCAGTACAAACAGTAAATTAATCTTTCTCCAACATTGGTGTGTCCGGTCCACGGCGTCATCCTTACTTGTGGGATATCTCTTCCCCAACAGGAAATGGCAAAGAGTCCCAGCAAAGCTGGCCATATAGTCCCTCCTAGGCTCCGCCCACCCCAGTCATTCTCTTTGCCGTTGCACAGGCAACATCTCCACGGAGATGGTTAAGAGTTTTTTGGTGTTTAAATGTAGTTTTTATTCTTCTATCAAGTGTTTGTTATTTTAAAATAGTGCTGGTATGTACTATTTACTCTGAAACAGAAAAGGATGAAGATTTCTGTTTGTGAGAGGAAGATGATTTTAGCAGACAGTAACTAAAATCGATTGCTGTTTCCACATAGGACTGTTGAGATGAAGTAACTTCAGTTGGGGGAAGCAGTTAGCAGACTTTTCTGCTTAAGGTATGACTAGCCGTATTTCTAACAAGACGATGTAATGCTGGAAGGCTGTCATTTCCCCTCATGGGGTCCGGTAAGCCATTTTCTTAGTCAAACAAACAGAATAAAGGGCTTATTATGGGCTAAAAAACTGGTAGACATTTTTATGGGCTAAATCGATTGCTTTATTTGGGCATTTTATTCATATTTATGCTGACAATTTGCATTTATAAACTTGGGGAACGTTTATTAAACGGAAGGCACTGTGTTAGACACCTTTTCCAGTCAGGGGGCCTTCCTAGTTGTAGACTGAGCCTCATTTTCGCGCCATTACTGCGCAGTTGTTTTTTGAGAGCAGGGCATGCAGATGCATGTGTGAGGATCTAAAAATTGCTGGAAAAGCTTCTAGAAGGCGTCAATTGGTATCGTATTCCCCTCTGGGCTTGGTTGGGTCTCAGCAAAGACTATAGCTGGGACTGTATAGGGGTTAAATTTATAAACGGCTCCGGTTCCGTTATTTTAAGGGTTAAAGCTCTGAAATTTGGTGTGCAATACTATTAATGCTTTAAGACACTGTGGTGACATTTTGGTAATTTTTGAACAATTCCTTCATACTTTTTCACATATTCAGTAATAAAGTGTTTTCTGTTTAAAATTTAAAGAGACAGTAACGGTTTTGTTTTAAAACGTTTTTTGTGCTTTGTTGACAAGTTTAAGCCTGTTTAACATGTCTGTACCTTCAGATAAGCTATGTTCTATATGTATGAAAGCCAATGTGTCTCCCCATTTAAATTTATGTGATAATTGTGCCATAGCGTCCAAACAAAGTAAGGACAGTACTGCCACAGATAATGAAATTGCCTCCTCAGATGAGGGGAGTAAACATGATACTACATCATCTCCTACTGTGTCTACACCAGTTTTGCCCACGCAGGAGGCCCCTAGTACATCTAGTGCGCCAATGCTTATTACCATGCAACAATTAACGGCTGTAATGGATAACTCCATAGCAAATATTTTATCCAAAATGCCTACTTATCATAGAAAGCGCGATTGCTCTGTTTTAAACACTGAAGAGCAGGAGGGCGCTGATGATAATTGTTCTGTCATACCCTCACACCAATCTGAAGGGGCCATGAGGGAGGTTTTGTCAGATGGAGAAATTTCAGATTCAGGAAAAATTTCTCAACAAGCTGAACCTGATGTTGTGACATTTAAATTTAAATTAGAACATCTCCGCGCACTGCTTAAGGAGGTGTTATCTACTCTGGATGATTGTGACAACTTGGTCATTCCAGAGAAATTATGCAAGATGGACAAGTTCCTATAGGTTCCGGTGCACCCCGACGCTTTTCCTATACCCAAGCGGGTGGTGGCCATAGTAAATAAGGAGTGGGAAAAGCCCGGCATACCTTTTGTTCCCCCCCCTATATTTAAGAAATTATTTCCTATGGTCGACCCCAGAAAGGACTTATGGCAGACAGTCCCTAAGGTCGAGGGGGCAGTTTCTACTCTAAACAAACGCACTACTATTCCTATCGAAGATAGTTGTGCTTTCAAAGATCCTATGGATAAAAAATTGGAAGGTTTGCTTAAAAAGATTTTTGTACAGCAAGGTTACCTTCTACAACCAATTTCGTGCATTGTTCCTGTCACTACAGCAGCGTGGTTCTGGTTCGAGGAACTAGAAAAGTCGCTCAGTAGAGAGACTCCATATGAGGAGGTTATGGACAGAGTTCACGCACTTAAATTGGCTAACTCTTTTATTTTAGATGCCGCTTTGCAATTAGCTAGATTAGCGGCGAAAAATTCAGGGTTTGCTATCGTGGCGCGCAGAGCGCTTTGGCTAAAGTCTTGGTCAGCGGATGTGTCATCCAAGACAAAATTGCTTAACATCCCTTTCAAAGGTAAAACTCTATTTGGACCAGAATTGAAAGAGATTATTTCAGACATCACTGGGGGAAAGGGCCACACCCTTCCACAAGATAGGTCTTTCAAGGCTAAAAATAAGTCTAATTTTCGTTCCTTTCGCAATTTCAGGAACGGACCGGCCTCTAATTCTGCATCCTCTAAGCAAGAGGGTAATGCCTCATAACCCAAACCAGCCTGGAAACCGATGCAAGGCTGGAACAAGGGTAAGCAGGCCAAGAAGCCTGCCGCTGCTAACAAAACAGCATGAAGGAGTAGCCCCCGATCCGGGACCGGATCTAGTGGGGGGCAGACTCTCTCTCTTTGCTCAGGCTTGGGCAAGAGATGTTCAGGATCCCTGGGCGCTAGAAATAGTTTCTCAAGGTTATCTCCTGGAATTCAAGGAACTACCCCCAAGGGGAAGGTTCCACATGTCTCACTTATCCTCAAACCAAATAAAGAGACAGGCATTCTTACATTGTGTAGAAGACCTGTTAAAGATGGGAGTGATACACCCAGTTCCAATAAAGGAACAAGGAATGGGATTTTATTCCAATCTGTTCGTAGTTCCCAAAAAAAAAAAAAAAAAGGGAACTTTCAGACCAATTTTGGATTTGAAGAACCTAAACAAATTTCTCAGAGTACCATCGTTCAAGATGGAAACCATTCGAACGATTCTACCCACTATCCAGGAAAGTCAATTTATGACTACCGTGGATCTAAAGGATGCGTACCTACATATTCCTATCCACAAAGAACATCATCAGTTCCTAAGGTTCGCTTTTCTGGACAAGCATTACCAGTTTGTGGCCCTCCCATTCGGGTTAGCCACTACTCCAAGGATTTTCACAAAGGTGCTAGGGTCCCTTCTAGCGGTTCTAAGACCGAGGGGCATTGCAGTAGTACCTTACTTGGACGACATTCTAATACAAGCGTCGTCCCTGTCAAAAGCAAAGGCTCATACAGACATCGTTCTAGCCTTTCTCAGATCACACGGATGGAAGGTGAACATAGAAAAAAGTTCTCTGTCTCCGTCGACAAGAGTTCCCTTCTTGGGAACAATAATAGATTCCTTAGAAATGAGGATTTTTCTGACAGAGGTCAGAAAATCAAAACTTCTAAGCTCTTGTCAAGTGCTTCATTCTGTTCCTCGTCCTTCCATAGCGCAGTGCATGGAAGTAGTAGGTTTGATGGTTGCAGCAATGGACATAGTTCCTTTTGCACGAATTCATCTAAGACCATTACAACTGTGCATGCTCAAACAGTGGAATGGGGACTATACAGACTTGTCTCCAATGATTCAAGTAGATCAGAAGACCAGAGATTCACTCCGTTGGTGGCTGACCCTGGACCATCTGTCCCAGGTAATGAGCTTCCGCAGACCAGAGTGGGTCATTGTCACGACCGACGCCAGTCTAGTGGGCTGGGGCGCGGTCTGGGAATCCCTGAAAGCTCAGGGTCTATGGTCTCTGGAAGAGTCTCTTCTCCCGATAAACATTCTGGAACTGAGAGCGATATTCAATGCTCTCAGGGCTTGGCCTCAGCTAGCAAAGGCCAGATTCATAAGGTTCCAATCAGACAACATGACGACCGTTGCGTATATCAATCATCAGGGGGGAACAAGGAGTTCCCTGGCGATGAAAGAAGTGACCAAAATAATTCAATGGGCGGAGGATCACTCCTGCCACCTGTCTGCGATCCACATCCCAGGTGTGGAAAACTGGGAGGCGGATTTTCTGAGTCGTCAGACATTCCATCCGGGGGAGTGGGAACTCCATACGGAGATCTTTGCCCAAATAACTCAATTATGGGCATTCCAGACATGGATCTGATGGAGCTACTCGTCAGAACTTCATGGTTCCTTGCTACGGGTCCAGATCCAGGGATCCAAGGCGACTCTAGTAGATGCACTAGTTGCACCTTGGACCTTCAACCCTAGCTTATGTATTTCCACCGTTTCCCTCTCATTCCCAGGCTGGTAGCCAGGATCAATCAGGAGGAGGGCCTCGGTGATCTTGAATGCTCCTGCGTGGCCACGCAGGACTTGGTATGCATGACCTGGTGAATATGTCATCGGCTCCAGCATGGAAGCTACCTTTGAGACAGGACCCTTCTTGTTCAGGGTCCTTTCGAACATCCAAATCTGGTCTCCCTCCAGCTGACGGCTTAGGAGATTGAACGCTTGATTCTATCGAAGCGTGGGTTTTCAGATTCTGTGATAGATACTCTGGTTCAGGCCAGAAAACCGGTAACTAGAAAGATTTACCATAAAATATGGAAACGATATATCTGTTGGTGTGAATCCAAAGGATTCCCATGGAATAAGATAAAAAATCCCTAAGATTCTCTCCTTTCTACAAGAAGGTTTGGAGAAAGGATTATCTGCAAGTTCTCTAAAGGGACAGATCTCTGCTTATCTGTCTTACTACACAAAAGACTGGCAGCTGTGCCAGATGTTCAAGCATTTGTTCAGGCTCTGGTTAGGATCAAGCCTGTTTACAGACCTTTGACTCCCCCTGGAGTCTAAATCTAGTTCTTTCAGTTCTTCAAGGGGTTCCGTTTGAACCTCTTACATTCCATAGATATTAAGTTACAATCTTGGAAAGTTTTGTTTTTGGTTGCAATTTCTTCTGCTAGAAGAGTTTCAGAGTTATCTGCTCTGCAGTGTTCTCCGCCCTATCTGGTGTTCCATGCAGATAAGGTGGTTTTTGCGTCTAAGCCTGGTTTTCTTCCTAAGGTTGTTTCTAACAAAAATATTAACCAGGAGATAGTTGTACCTTCTTTATGTCCGAATCCAGTTTCAAAGAAGGAACGTTTGTTACACAATTTGGACGTAGTCCGTACTCTAAAATTCTATTTAGAGGCTACAAAAGATTTCAGACAAAACATCTTCCTTGTTTGTTGTTTATTATGGTTAAAAGGAGAGGTTCAAAAAGCGACTTCTACCTCTCTTTCCTTTTGGCTTAAAAGCATCATCCGATTGGTTATGAGACTGCCGGACGGCAGCCTCCTGAAAGAATCACAGCTCACTCCACTAGGGCTGTGGCTTCTACATGGGCCTTCAAGAACGAGGCTTCTGTTGACCAGATATGTAAGGCAGCGACTTGGTCTTCACTGCACACTTTTGCCAAATTTTACAAATTTGATACTTTTGCTTCTTCGGAGGCTATTTTTGGGAGAAAGGTTTTGCAAGCTGTGGTGCCTTCCGTTTAGGTAACCTGATTTGCTCCCTCCCTTCATCCGTGTCCTAAAGCTTTGGTATTGATTCCCACAAGTAAGGATGACGCCGTGGACCGGACACACCAATGTTGGAGAAAACAGAATTTATGCTTACCTGATAAATTACTTTCTCCAACGGTGTGTCCGGTCCACGGCCCGCCCTGGTTTTTTAATCAGGTCTGATGAATTATTTTCTCTAACTACAGTCACCACGGTACCATATGGTTTCTCCTATATATATTTCCTCCTGTCCGTCGGTCGAATGACTGGGGTGGGCGGAGCCTAGGAGGGACTATATGGCCAGCTTTGCTGGGACTCTTTGCCATTTCCTGTTGGGGAAGAGATATCCCACAAGTAAGGATGACGCCGTGGACCGGACACACCGTTGGAGAAAGTAATTTATCAGGTAAGCATTAAATTCTGTTTTGTCCAACTCAAGCCTTTGGGGCCAATTTATCAATGTCTGGCTGTAGCGTATCACAGGGTTGGACTGGGACCATAAAGAGGCCCGGGCATTTTAGAACAAAGAGGCCCCTCCCCCCCCCCCCTCCACTCACCATAAAGTGCTATAAGGGCAAAAATTCTATGTTACTTAACACACATTTAGCTGTAGCTAATAAGCACAAAAGTATATGTCACATGCCACCAAAAAAGGTCCTGGTCCTCTGTCTGATGGACCTCACCTGCTTAATCTGCTCTGCAGGCAGCTCTCATCCCAGATGATTGGTTACATGTAGAGATTTGTGCTACCACTCAAGATGAGGGGCCTCTGGCACTACCTATATATGTGCACTTTAAGGCCTAATTGTACCGCGTATCTCTCTTCAGATCTCCCTATACATCACAATTACATGAGCTATGATGCTGTCTTGATGGCAGCCTCTGTAACATACCTTGGTTGCCTGCCATGGCCTCACTGCTTAAAGCCACTAGATATCTGGAGGTGTTATGTCAAGAAAACTGAGGTCTCCCTGGAGCTGGATAATGGTTGTTCGTCCTGACGCAGGGGGCAAGTGTGAAGTTCTCTATCTTGTGCAGATGCTGAGCTCTCCTTTATAGCGTATGGAGTGCAGAGATGGCAGCTACCACATGATCTAAAAAGCTTCTTCCATGAGGTGGTGCTTTGTGATAGTGTACACGTATAGCACTTATATTAGTTTAGGAGCCATATTCTCATCAAGGCACAGGAGTGGTGTCAGGTTATTGTTTAGTTACAAAAAAATATATATGTTACGGTTACCCTTAGTCTCGCTGAGAGATGGACCGACTTAGTAGCCTGGATTCCTATTGCTGAAGAGGGGAGAAGAAACTGCTTACCATAGTATTCTATATGAGTCTCGCAAATGTAGAATAATCCCACTTAGCTGTAGTACAGCTAGGATACCCTTCTGCCCACAAAACGAGTCAACGCTGCGATTGAGGGACAACCAAGAACTGAGGACCTGGATGCCCAGCCTGCTTTTTTATTTAGGTTACATGCACACAGGGCACTCCCAGGGGGGGAAGCATAAAATCCCCCATCACACATTTAGACAAAGCCCTTGGACAGGCCACCGCAGATAACAAGTACACACAAGAAAACTATTGAGTCCTTCTTATCACCTAGCAGTGAATGCTTATCACAAACTTAATTACAGTACACAATATGCTAGGAAAACCTGCCTCAGAAAATAGTTTTCTCAAAACTGAACAGAGTTAACCCTTTATGAAATGATACTTGTTACAGTTTTCTTGGAGCCCTTCTTAGGCGCTGGCTTGGCTGGTTCAGGCATTGCTGCTGGAAATAAGTTTCTTCACCACAAATAACTAATGCTTCTGTAAACAGTGCTCCCTTTCTGTGGAACACTCTGGCAGACACGGTCTGACCCCTTTTCGGGGCAGACTAAGGCTGTCCAGACCGCTGGTTATGCGGGGCTGAGGTCGGTTTGTCTGGACAACCCGTCGGCGTTGCCATTCTGGTTTCCCAGGTCTGTAAGTAATGGTGAAATTGAAGGGTTGCAACGATAAACTCCAACGTAATAGCCTGCCATTATCTCCAGAGACCCGGTTCAGCCACACCAACGGGTTATGGTCGGTGACCAGAGTGAACTCCTGCCCATATAAATAGGGAGTCAATTTCTTTAATGCCCACACCAAAGCCAAACACTCCTTTTCGACCGCTGCATAGCTGACTTCGCGGGGCAGGAGCTTCCGGCTGATGTAGGCAACTGGATGCTCCCTCCATCTTCGCCTACTTGGCTGAGGACGGCTCCCAGCCCGAACATGGAAGCATCTGTATGGACGATAAAACGTTTGTTAAGGGCTGGAGCCGCCAAGACAGGAGCGTTAATTAGAGCATTTTTTGAGAGCCTGGAAAGCCGTTTCACAGTGGGGAGACCACAGGACCTGTCGAGGTAAGTTCTTCTTGGTCAAGTCAGTCAGGGGTTTGGCAGTGTGCTGTAGTCTGGTACGAACCGTCTATAGTACCCTGCCGTGCCCAGGAAGGCTAGGACCTGAGTCTTAGTGATGGGGGTGGGCCAATTGGCGACAGCTTCTATCTTGGCCGGCTCTGGTCGCTGCTTTCCACACCCCACCCGGTGACCCAGGTACTGTACCTCGGCCATCCCAAAGTGGCATTTTTTCTGGCTTCAGAGTCAGGCCAGCAGCCCGGATCTGATCCAGAACCATTCCTATGTGAGCTAAGTGGTCCTCCCATGACTCACTGTGGATCGCTATGTCGTCCAGGTAGGCGCAAGCAAAACTCTGGAAGCCATCCAGGAGCCTATCCACCAAGCGCTGGAATGTAGCTGGGGCATTCTTCATCCCAAACGGCATTACCCTAAACTGATATAAGCCGAATGGGGTGACGAATGCCGACTTGGGGAAGCCTCCGGGGCCAGGGGAATCTGCCAGTAACCTTTGCAAGGTCAATAGTGGTCAGGTAATTTTCCCCTGGCTATACGATCGAGTAGCTCGTCTACCCTGGGCATAGGGTAAGCGTCCGTCACGGTCTTTTCATTGAGCCTCCGATAGTCTACGCAGAACCGGGTGGTCCCATCTTTCTTGGGCACCAAGACAACTGGGGAGGCCCAGGACTATCGGAGGGCTCAATTACCCTGAGTTGGAGCATCTCATCGATCTCCTTCTTCATTCCTATCCTAACTGCTTCGGGGATTCGGTACGGAGCCTGGCGCAAGGGAGCTTGTCCCGGAGTATCTACCTGGTGGGTGGTTAAAGTAGTGTACCCTGGCTTCGGGGAGAAGGTGAGGTGTTTGGACTGTAGGAGTTGGTTGAGCTGCTCCCTTTCAGTGGGGCTAAGTCGGTCTCCTATCTGAACCTGAGCCACTATACCTGTGGGGAGACTCTTTTCTAATAGGTCTGGAATGGGTAGGACTGTCGGGGCCTTCCTGAGGGGAACAACATACGGCCGTCACGTTCTCTGGTCGCTCAAAATATTCCTTGAGCATGTTTACATGGAATGTCTTTCTAAGATTGTTGTCGTGGCAGCTAGCTATCACATAAGTGGTGTCTCCCCTTTTCTCTACGATCTGGTAGGGGCCCTGCCAGGACGCCTGCAATTTGTCTGTCTTCACCGGCTTAAGTACTAACACCTTTTGTCCTATGGTAAAGATTCTCTTTCGGGCCCCCCGATCGTACCATACTTTCTGTCTTCTCTGGGCCGACTGGAGATTAGCCCGCACGGATTTGGCTAATTGCTCCATTCGGTCCCTGAGTTCCAGCACGTATGGCACAATGGGGACACCGTCAGTCTCCATCTCTCCCTCCCAGTGCTCCCGGATCAGGTTTAGGGGTCCCCGTACCTTTCTTCCGTAGAGCAACTCGAAGGGAGAGAACCCTGTCGTTTCCTGGGGCACCTCCCGATAAGCAAAAAGGAGGTGCGGCAGGGAAGCGTTCCCAGTCCTCGGTATTCCTGAGGTGAACGTCTTGAGCATTTGCTTGAGGGTCCCATTGAACCTCTCACACAGCCCGTTCGTCTGGGGGTGGTATGGGGAGCTCAGGAGGGACTTAATTTTGCAAACCTGCCAGAGTTGTTGGGTCAATTCAGCCGTAAATTGGGTGCCTCGGTCGGATAGGATTTCTTTTGGAAATCCTACCCGGGAGAACACCTGTACTAGTGCATTCGCTACCCGTATCCGCTTGTATGTTGGAATAGGGCGACAGCCTCTGGGTACCTGGTAGCGTAGTCCACTACGGTAAGAATGTAGCGCTTACCGGAGGGACTAGGGGTAGCCAGTGGTCCCACTAGGTCAATAGCAACCCGGCTGAAGGGTTCCTCTACAATGGGCCATATTTACTAGATGGGCTTTAGGGTGATCGCCTCGCCTTCCTACTCGTTGACACACATCGCAGGTGTTACAGTAAGTTCTAACGTCAGCGTGTACCCCTGGCCAAAAGAACGTGTGAGTAATGCGGTGTAGGGTACGGGTTACAGCTAGGTGGCCTGCTAAGGGGATGGTCGTGGCCTATCTTGAGGATTTCTTGACGGTATTTGTGGGGCACTACCAGCTGTCGCCTACGCTGTCCCCTTTTCTCTGTCCAGCGGTATAGTTTCCCTTTTTCCCATAAGAATGTTTCATTATCTGCCCCGCCCCCTCCGGTCTCTGCTCGTTCCCGGTACTTTTGTAAGGTCGGGTCAGTCTTAGACTCTGTCTCGAAAGCATCTGGGGGTGTCCCAGGGTATGGGGCCTAACATGTCAGGCAAGGTCGGGGTAGGTCTTACCTGTGTCTCCCGCACTGGTGAGAGTTCTCGCTCCGTCCGGGCTTGGGCCCGTGTAGTCACTGGGTCGCCCTCGTTGTTGCATACTGGAGCATAGGCAGAAGTCATGGGGCCCAAATCATTGCCCAGTAGTACTTCGGCAGGTAAATTATCCATTATGCCCACGTTCACAGCCCCCTTTCCCGCTCCCCAATCAAGATGCACTTTAGCTGTTGGAATTTTGTACACATCCCCCCCCGCCACTCTAACGGCCACAGTATGTCCAGATCGCTTGTGCTCCGGCACCAAATGACTCTGTACCAGCGTGATAGTAGCCCCTGTGTCTCTCAATCCCTCGGTAGATCGCCCCTCGAGCCATACCTTCTGCCGATGGTGCTGGGCGGTTATCTGAGGCGAGCATATACAGGGTCCGCCTCGTGAAGCGGCCCCAAATATTCCTCCATAGGGGCCTCTTGGTTAACACAGAGGGTCCGGGGCCGGACGATATGCCCCAGAGGGGTAATTGTAATTCCTGGGTGTCTGGTGCGTATTAAGGGGGCAGCTAGCCATGAAATGCCCTGGTTGCTTGCATCGGTGGCAAGTCGGTCTGGGACGCTCAGAGCTGTTATTGGGTGGTCCTGAGTGTCGGGCGGGCCCTGCGGGCACCGGGGCTCGGAATTCAGCACGAGGGGGTGCACGGTAAACCTCTCTGGGTTCGTGAAGACGGGAGTCATAATGTTCATCGGCCAATTTGGCTGCTTCTTCTAAGGTAGAAGGTCGCCTGTCTCGCAGCCATTCCTTCCCTTGCTGTTCCATGCCATTATAAAAATGTTCTAAGAGAAACAATTGTAAAATTTCCTCACCAGTCACCGCTTTACTTCCGCTCATCCAGTGATTTGCCGCTCTCCGCATTCGGTGCGCCCATTCCATATGGGTATCGTTAGGCTTCTTTTTCGTGCCCCGAAACTGTCGGCGATACGCGTCCGGAGTTACTGCGTACCGTCGCAACAGTGTCTCCTTAACTAGCTCATACTGTGTCACTTCCTCAGCACCCAGAGTACGAAAGGCTTCCAGGGCTCGCCCGGATAGTTTCCCAGACAATATCGTGGGCCACTCCCTGTTGGGAATCTGGTGCAGGGCACATTGCCTTTCGAAGTCCGCCAAATATTCATCAATCCCTGTCTCGCTCTCTAGGAAGGGTCGAAATGCCGCATAGGGTATCTTGGGCCTCCCAGCATTTTCGACAGGGATGATTACCTGCGGGGCTTCAGCATTGCGGTGTGCGTTCGCTAGGTTGAGTTCGTGGGCTCGAGTCTCTCGTATATCCTTGTCCGCTTCCGCCATCAACTGCTGTACCAATTCCATGGAGGGGTTCGGCCCGTACAGTGAGAGCCTCTCCCGAACAATCCTGGTTTTTTCGTCACTAATCGTGGTCGGTGTTTCCGCCATTGTGAAGCTCTGATCCAGTTTGGTCAATTCTGCGATCAGCTCTCTCCTCGGCCGGTTGCTGGCGTACCCCCCTCTGCTTTCAAGTAAATCCTTTAGGGTTGTACGCTTCAATTTTTCGTAAGCGCTCTCCATCCGTTCTGTACCTCTCCTAGGAAATCCAGGAAAAATCCCACCGCTGCCGCCAAATGTTACGGTTACCCTTAGTCTCGCTGAGAGATGGACCGCTTAGTAGCCTGGATTCCTATTGCTGAAGAGGGGAGAAACTGCTTTCCATAGTATTCTATATGAGTCTCGCAAATGTAGAATAATCCCCCTTAGCTGTAGTACAGCTAGGATACCCTTCTGCCCACAAAAACGAGTCAACGCTGCGATTGAGGGACAACCAAGAACTGAGGACTGGGATGCCCAGCCTGCTTTTTATTTAGGTTACATGCACACAGGGCACTCCCAGGGGGGAAGCATAAAATCCCCCATCACACATTTAGACAAAGCCCTTGGACAGGCCACCGCAGATAACAAGTACACACAAGAAAACTATTGAGTCCTTCTTATCACCTAGCAGTGAATGCTTATCACAAACTTAATTACAGTACACAATATGCTAGGAAACCTGCCTCAGAAAATAGTTTTCTCAAAACTGAACAGAGTTAACCCTTTATGAAATGATACTTGTTACAGTTTTCTTGGAGCCCTTCTTAGGCGCTGGCTTGGCTGGTTCAGGCATTGCTGCTGGGAAATAAGTTTCTTCACCACAAAATAACTAATGCTTCTGTAACAATATATATTTAACAAATTAACTGCTCTAAGAAATTGAATGCCCATATAACTACTTTATTATAATGCAAACTTTCTATAGCATGTATTTATTTTTTTACATTTTATCACTTTCTCAAAATCAACCCAATCAATGACACCTGCTCCGACTTTACTTGTGTGAAGGTGTCTGAAGAAAAAATAAATCTAATATTCATAATGGATTAGCACCGCGCCTGATTAAATATAAAATAGAGTAAAATGTTTTATTTGTTTTTTTTAATTACGTATGTGCAGTCATTGATGTGATTTTATGCATTGATTTTTTTTTTAGCTCATAATAACTATTTGTAGAGAGGACAATGTGAGGGAGAAAATGTTTTCCTTATCGGAGCAGCTGTGCTCTCTATTGCGGGTAAACAACTTGTACACACCTCAGGTCTCTCCCGCCCCTCTTCCCGCCCTTGCACTGTGCTGAGGTTACATGGAGCAGGAGTTTGCCCCAGATGATCAGTGACAGTGCATGAAAAGCGGAGTTTAGTACAAGTCCTGCAGCACACAGGGTAAGGTAAGGGCCAAGCCAACATTACTCTCTTACGCTACTCCTGAGTCCTGAGACAGTCTGTGTCATCTCATCTGGACACTGCACGCGCCGCGTCATCAGTGAGTGTAGTGCGGCCGTGTGACTTGTCCACATGACACAGACTGTCTCAGGACTCAGAAAAAGTAGCGTAGGAGAGTAATGCTGGCCCAGGCCCGTATACTCACCTGCCTTTGGATTCCCCAGCAGTGCTCGGAGGCGCTAATTAACTGCCCTCCTGTCTAGGGACAAGGCTGACTCGTGAGGAGGGGTACTGCACACTGGCACGAAGTGTGTACTTGTCTCAAGCAAAGTTAGTCTGACGTCAGTGACGTCACTACCACCAGTCACAGATATTAGTGTGCGGCGGCTGCCGCCCGGTATTATAGCAAGCCGCAATGAAAATTAATGTGATTGAATGCTGCATATTCATCATATAAACATAAATAATACATATACAATAATAAACAATATTTATTAAACAACATATATTTTAGTTATTACTATTCACGAAAATAGTAGGCGGGAAATAGTGGGCGGGGCTAAGCTTACCAGCGGCCCACCGGGCATTTGCCCGGTATGCCCTAAGGCCAGTCCAGGCCTGGCGTATCATGTCCGCCAGACATTGCTGAATGCCAACAGCATACGCTGACAGCATTTAACATTGCACAAGCAGTTCTAGTGAACTGCTTGTGCAATGCCGCCCCCTGCAGATTCGCGGGCAATCAGCTGCTAGCAGGGGGTGTCAATCAACCCGATCGTATGCGATCAGGCGGATTGATGTCTGCAGCTTCAGAGTTAAGGAGCAGCTGTCTTAAACAGGGGCATCAGGGGCCATTCGGCCCTTGATAAATCGGCCCCTATGAATTCATTGCTGCCTTTGATAAATGTATCACATCATCTGGATTAACACTTTATGAAACAATTTGTTAGTAATATATGCTAATGACAAATAAGGGGGCGCTAGAGGTATATCAATGCAATCAAAAACATCTATATATAAATAATAAAAAACAATTCACAAGCATAAATGGTGTCTAAATAACTCAATTCCCTTTAAAAATAAAAGGAATAAAAAAAAAGTATTTTAAAAGGTATGAGATGTGTTCCTGTGTTGGCTGCCTCCTCCTCGCCGACTGGTCCGGGTACAACTACAGAAAATAGAAAGAAACAAAGGGGCGCCTCATGTGTGGTATCATCAGATGAAAAAGTGCAAAACAAACAACAATAGAGCCAAATGAGTACTCACATACTCCAGAAGGACACCTATGTGCTAGTAGGGACGGGCTGCAGATTTGGGAAGGTCTAGCAGCTCACCCCTCAAACAGTGCTGTGGTGCTGAAAATGAAGTAAAAGACACAAAGAGAAAGCACTACATGTGCAGACCATTAAAGGTATAAACAGCAGTATTTTCTTAGTGATACAGATGGGTACTCACATACTCCAGGAGCACACTTATGTGCTGGTAGGGACAGGCTGCAAATTTTAGGCAGGTGTAACAGCTCACCCCAGATATAGTCTCTTGATGCTGTGAGAGCAGCAGTCCAAATAAATTGCACCAGGTTTCAGAAGAACCTCTTGTATATCAACAGAGGCAGTAGGTAGGTAGAGATATCCACTCAAAACGTATTTATAATAAAATACAAATATTTATTAAAAACAAAAGTAAAAAATACACAACACAACAGTTGTTGTAATGAGTGGATAAAAGGGTTAACAATATTACCACAATAAATCAATTTTATGCCTGATGAAACGGTTTGAAACCGAGAAACGCGTTGCAATATTGGGGTAATATTGTTAACCCTTTTACTTCATTTTCAGCACCACAGCACTGTTTGAGGGGTGAGCTGCTAGACCTTCCCAAATCTGCAGCCCGTCCCTACTAGCACATAGGTGTGCTTCTGGAGTATGTGAGTACTCATTTGGCTCTATTGCTGTTTGTTTTGCACTTTTTCATCTGATGATACCACACATGAGGCGCCCCTCTGTTTCTTTCTATTTTCTGTTGTTAGTAATGTAACATTTTTGCACCCTTTTTATTTTATTTTTAAATCACTGATTAAAAACTAATGGACAAAGGACAGAATATTTTACATTTCAACCCTATGTTTAATAATTTCACAAGCTGTCACTCAAGTGTAAACAGAATAAACATTGGTAATTTTATTTATTAAAAAATATGTTTTAGGATATAAAATGACAAACTAAAAGGGACATAAAACACTTTCCAATCCACATTTCAATTTGGAAGTTACAAGCCTAACAGTCTATAAGCAAATCATACAATGCATTTCTCAGCTAAGAATTGCTGTTTCATGATGTTTTATTAGCCTGCTGGATTGTTAATATAATTTAGTAAACATTTGTTATACTACATTTGGGAGTCCTGGTATACAAACTAGCATAGGTCAGCTGATTGAGCTGAGCCATTGTTAGTGCTCAGCCTGCTCCATCCAGCACATTGAAGTGCTACAGCGTTTGTGAATAACCGTTTAGTGATTATTTACACTATCCTTATAGAGGTGATCTAAGCCATGTGGCGCATTCTGTGACTTTTAGAGAGTCACAGAATGTGACATTTATCCCCAGCACTGTAGACATTTAAGGCTGCTGCACCACTTTAGATTTCTTTCATGCCCAGAAGCAGGACTTGCAGTCCGGTTCCTGTCTAAGAAGTTATGGTACTGCTATACCTTATGCAAATCATGGAGGGAACATGACTATGCGGTACTGGGGATCCTGTTTCCGGCTTGTCTTCAGATCCTGGATTTTATACTGTCTTATCTTCTCTGTGTTCCCTTCTGTACTACTGTAGACTATGGGGCATATTTATTAATGTGCGAGCGGACATGATATGAAGTAGCGGATTATGTCCTCCACACATCTTGTGAAGTGCTGGTGCAATGCCACCCTCTGCAGATTTGCGGCCAATCGGCCACTAGCAGGAGGGGTCAATCAACCCGATCGTATTTAATCGTGTTGATTTCTGTCCGCCGTCTCAGAGCAGGTGGACAGGTTATGGAGCAAGAAACACATGACGCTAGCAAAGTTATTATTTTGCCTTCTGGTTGCTACCATATACTTTTGCAAACCTGGACTGCTTAAAGGTATATGAACCTGGTGACCCACTTGTCTCTTGTTTAACCCTTCTGTGCTACTGTTCACTACTCAGGTATACACCTTTACTTGCTTTATACTGCACAGGTATTTGTTCAACAGTTCGGTTGCTCATTTCTAAACTACATCCTGCTTCAGGGTACTATGCTAAAGATGATCAATTCCTCTTGAACAATCTTTTTCTTAGCGGGACTCTAAAGTATCATTATTGGCCCATTTACAAGAAAGCCTGTTCTGAAACTGGCTTCCCTAGTAAAGGACGCTTGTAAATCTTAACTACCTTTGCATTCTGGCTCCAGCTTATACAAACAAGGTAAGCTGTTAAAGTATCTTCATCTATTACCATTTGTCACTTTTTCCCATCTTCACATTTGATGCAGTATGCACTGCAGGTAAATGGTGAATCTTTATCTGATGAGCTCTCTCAACTTTAAAAAAAATGCACTGGTTGCCAATCATTGCTTGTTGGTACAACTATTTTCATGTTTAGCAGCAGTTTCATTTGAATGGGTTGATATCTAGTCTAGTGTAAAATATATAGAAAGACAGTAGGCTGTCAGAAATAACTGGATGCAAAGACCATCAACAGTCCACTGTCTTCAAATTGAGTGACAAATAGTAAACTGGGGGAGGCAAGAATGGGATGGTTACAAGATTAGTAAATAATGTCAGATATTATTTTTTGTAGCAGGACTGAAAAAGATAAATTGTACTTTAGTACTGTTACTTATTTTCTGAGGGAAACATGTAGGGCTAGATTATGAGTGGAGTGCTAACAGTTGCGCACAAAGAAAAAGGGATTTATTGCAGCTGTTTGTGCATGTCAGTTTTTTTTGTTCATATAACAAGTTGAAAGTAAACCCGATTGTTTGAGTGCAATTGAAGTTAAAGGGACAGTTCACTGTTGAATTGTTTTTTCATGAATGTGTTTCCCATGTTATATCAGCCAGCTGCAGCATATAAAATGTATGAAAATTGCTCATTTATGCTTTGTTTTGCAAAATAAATAGCTGGATTTGCTCTTGAAACCACAGCCCATCAAAATAGGCTAGGCTTCCTGACAGATCAGATCTCATTATCTTATCACTCAAATGCTTCCATTTCTTATCTCTGTCTCTGTACAATACTTAGAAAGAACATTAGAAAATGAACATTTTAGAGCTTTATCTCTTCCCCCTCCCACTGTGAGTGTAATTTCTTCTGCTGGCTGTGTTTACATACGGCTAGATTTAGAGTTTTGTCGGTAACGACCCGAAAAGCTAACGCTGGCTTTTTTCTGGCCGCCCCATAAAAATAACTCTGTTATTGAGAGTCCACATAAAGGCTGCGTTAGGCTCCAAAAATGGAGCGTAGAGCATATTTAACGCAACTTCAACTCTCGATACCAGATTTGCTTACGCAAGCGGCCAGCCTCAAAAACGTGCTCGTGCACGATTCCCCCATAGGAAACAATGGGGCTGTTTGAGCTGAAAAAAAACCTAACACCTGCAAAAAAGCCGCGTTCAGCTCCTAACGCAGCACCATTGTTTCCTATGGGGAAACACTTCCTACGTCTGCACCTAACACTCTAACATGTACCCCGAGTCTAAACACCCCTAACCTTACACTTATTAACCCCTAATCTGCCGCCCCCCGCTATCGCTGACCCCTGCATATTATTATTAACCCCTAATCTGCCGCTCCGTAAACCGCCGCTACTTACATTATCCCTATGTACCCCTAATCTGCTGCCCTAACATCGCCGACCCCTATATTATATTTATTAACCCCTAATCTGCCCCCCACAACATCGCCTCCACCTGCCTACACTTATTAACCCCTAATCTGCCGAGCGGACCGCACCGCTATTATTATAAAGTTATTAACCCCTAATCCGCCTCACTAACCCTATAATAAATAGTATTAACCCCTAATCTGCCCTCCCTAACATCGCCGACACCTAACTTCAATTATTAACCCCTAATCTGCCGACTTGAGCTCACCGCTATTCTAATAAATGTATTATCCCCTAAAGCTAAGTCTAACCCTAACACTAACACCCCCCTAAATTAAATATAATTTTAATCTAACGAAATTAATTAACTCTTATTAAATAAATTATTCCTATTTAAAGCTAAATAATTACCTGTAAAATAAATCCTAATATAGCTACAATATAAATTATAATTATATTATAGCTATTTTAGGATTAATATTTATTTTACAGGTAACTTTGTATTTATTTTAACCAGGTACAATAGCTATTAAATAGTTAATAACTATTTAATAGTTACCTAGTTAAAATAATTACATAATTACCTGTAAAATAAATTCTAACCTAAGTTACAATTAAACCTAACACTACACTATCAATAAATTAATTAAATAAAATACCTACAATTACCTACAATTAACCTAACACTACACTATCAATAAATTAATTAAATACAATACCTACAAATAACTACAATGAAATAAACTAACTAAAGTACAAAAAATAAAAAAGAACTAAGTTACAAAAAATAAAAAAATATTTACAAACATAAGAAAAATATTACAACAATTTTAAACTAATTACACCTACTCTAAGCCCCCTAATAAAATAACAAAGCCCCCCAAAATAAAAAAATGCCCTACCCTATTCTAGATTACTAAAGTTCAAAGCTCTTTTACCTTACCAGCCCTGAACAGGGCCCTTTGCGGGGCATGCCCAAAGAAGTTCAGCTCTTTTGCCTGTAAAAAAAAACATACAATACCCCCCCCCAACATTACAACCCACCACTCACATACCCCTAATCTAACCCAAACCCCCCTTAAATAAACCTAACACTAAGCCCCTGAAGATCTCCCTACCTTGTCTTCACCTCATCGGGTTCAGCGATCGGTCCAGAAGAGGGTCCGAAGTCTTGATCCAAGCGGAGCAAGAAGAGGTCCTCCATCCGGTAGAAGTCTTCATCCAAGCGGGGCAGAAGAGGTCTTCCATCCGATTGAAGTCTTCATCCAAGCGGGATCTTCTATAGTCATCCATCCGGAGCGGAGCGGCAGCATCCTGAAGACCTCCGACGCGGAACATCCATCCTGGCCGACGACTGAACGACAAATGACGGTTCCTTTAAATGACGTCATCCAAGATGGCGTCCCTCGAATTCCGATTGGCTGATAGGATTCTATCAGCCAATCGGAATTAAGGTAGGAATATTCTGATTGGCTGATGGAATCAGCCAATCAGAATCAAGTTCAATCCGATTGGCTGATCCAATCAGCCAATCGGATTGAACTTGATTCTGATTGGCTGATTCCATCAGCCAATCAGAATATTCCTACCTTAATTCCGATTGGCTGATAGAATCCTATCAGCCAATCGGAATTTGAGGGACGCCATCTTGGATGACGTCCCTTAAAGGAACCGTCATTCTTCAGTTGGACGTCACCGGATGAAGATGGGTCCGCGGTGGAGGTCTTCAGGATGGAGCCGGTCCTCATCGGATGAAGATAGAAGATGCCGCTTGGAAGGAGATGGTTGCCGGTCCAGATCTACTCTTCTTCCCGTATAGGATGAAGACTTTGGACCCTCTTCTGGACTTCTTCAGCCATCGGATGATGGATGTCTAGCCCCCTCTTGGGTTGGATGAAGATATCGGAGCCAGGACGGATCGGTGTGATACCCAGTGAGGTGAAGACAAGGTAGGAAGATCTTCAGGGGCTTAGTGTTAGGTTTATTTAAGGGGGGTTTGGGTTAGATTAGGGGTATGTGGGTGGTGGGTTGTAATGTTGGGGGGGGGGGTATTGTATGTTTTTTTTACAGGCAAAAGAGCTGAATTCTTTTGGGCATGCCCCGCAAAGGGCCCTGTTCAGGGCTGGTAAGGTAAAAGAGCTTTGAACTTTATTAATTTAGAATAGGGTAGGGCATTTTTTATTTTGGGGGGCTTTGTTATTTTATTAGGGGGCTTAGAGTAGGTGTAATTAGTTTAAAATTGTTGTAAGATTTTTCTTATGTTTGTAAATATTTTTTTATTTTTTGTAACTTAGTTCTTTTTTATTTTTTGTACTTTAGTTAGTTTATTTCATTGTAGTTATTTTTAGGTATTGTATTTAATTAATGTATTGATAGTGTAGTGTTAGGTTTAATTGTAGGTAATTGTAGGTATTTTATTTAATTAATTTAATGATAGTATAGTGTTAGGTTTAATTGTAACTTAGGTTAGGATTTATTTTACAGGTAATTTTGTAATTATTTTAACTATTTTAGCTATTAAATAGTTCTTAACTATTTAATAGCTATTATACCTGGTAAAAATAAATACAAAGTTTCCTGCAAAATAAATATTAATCCTAAAATAGCTATAATATAATTATAATTTATATTGTAGCTATATTAGGATTTATTTTACAGGTAAGTATTTAGCTTTAAATAGGAATAATTTATTTAATAAGAGTTAATTTATTTCGTTAGATTTAAATTATATTTAAGTTAGGGGGGTGTTAGTGTTAGGGTTAGACTTAGCTTTAGGGGTTAATACATTTATTAGAATATCGGTGAGCTCCAGTCGGCAGGGGGTTAATGTTTGAAGTTAGGTGTCGGCGATGTTAGGGAGGGCAGATTAGGGGTTAATACTATTTATTATAGGGTTAGTGAGGCGGATTAGGGGTTAATAACTTTATTATGATAGCGGTGCGGTCCGCTCGGCAGATTAGGGGTTAATAAGTGTAGGCAGGTGGAGGCGACGTTGTGGGGGGCAGATTAGGGGTTAATAAATATAATATAGGGGTCGGCGGTGTTAGGGGCAGCAGATTAGGGGTACATAGCTATAATGTAGGTGGCGGCTCTTTGCGGTCGGCAGATTAGGGGTTAATTATTGTAGGTAGCTGGCTGCGACGTTGTGGGGGGCAGGTTAGGGGTTAATAAATATAATATAGGGGTCGGCGGTGTTAGGGGCAGCAGATTAGGGGTACATAAGTATAACGTAGGTGGCGGTCGGCAGATTAGGGGTTAAAAAAATTTAATCGAGTGGCGGCGATGTGGGGGGGCCTCGGTTTAGGGGTACATAGGTAGTTTATGGGTGTTAGTGTACTTTAGAGTACAGTAGTTAAGAGCTTTATGAACCGGCGTTAGCCCAGAAAGCTCTTAACTACTGAGTTTTTTCTGCGGCTGGAGTTTTGTCGTTAGATTTCTAACGCTCACTTCAGCCACGACTCTAAATACCGGAGTTATAAAATATATACTGTACACTCATAACAACACCATAAAAATGATTACGAAAAAATTGCACACAAACGTTATGAGGTCTTAGGGTATAGAAAAAAGGCAAAGGGCTTTAACACAGAGATACATACATACATGTATAAAGATGTGTGTGTGTGTGTGTGTGTGTATATAAAACACACAGAGGAAGTCCAGCACTCACTTACAAGCTTTCAGCTAAGATTAAAAGAAATAATCGAAGAGTTAGTTATCGCATCTGGCCAAATGGGACAAGCCCAGGTACCACGTCAAGGTCTTTCCCAAAACATGGGTCCCTAAACCAGCCAAACAATGCAAGCTCTCAATCAAACAAACTGGGAACAAGGGAAGGGTACACAGACTTATGTAATCACCATAGACATATACAAAACACGGAAGGGGAATGCACTTTCAGACGGGACTGGGTACACATTTATGACCCGGCAACATGCTCAGCCCTGGGTGCTCACTAGCACTCACAGGAAGCTGTGCTGTCCCCAGAGTCACAGGCAGTTAACCCCAGAGAGGTTAAGGGTGCAAGGCCCATAGGGAAAATTACAAAACAAATTAATACAACACACAAAGGAAGTCTATCACTTCCACCAATCTCACTCATTTATTTAACAAATTAATCTTAAAATCTTAAACACCCGCTCCATCCACAAGCTTACCATCGAAATCTGGAACCTGCTCAACTCCACCTCCCCAGACGTCGCCTTCCTCACCAAAACCTGGCTCAACCCCACATCAGTGCCGGACATCGGCATCACCATCCTGTCCGGCGCTGATGTGGGGTTGAGCCAGGTTTTGGTGAGGAAGGCGACGTCTGGGGAGGTGGAGTTGAGCAGGTTCCAGATTTCGATGCTGGCTATAAAATCTCCCACAAAGACCGCAGCAACCGACCTGGAGGAGGCATCGCCATCATCCACAAACACTCCATCCAAGTCACAACCACCTCCAATGATCACTCACCAGACTGTGAACATCGACACTTCAAAATCAAGGTTAACCACAACACCACCCTCCATGGCACCCACATCTACAGACCTCCAGGACCATGTCCCACCTTCTGTAACTCCATCACCGACCACCTTGCACCCAACGCCCTCGCCTCAAAGGACTACATCCTACTCGGCGACCTCAACTTCCATCTAGACAACCCCAATGACCACAACACCAACAACCTCCTTGAAAACCTTGGAACCATTGGACTGAAGCAACTTGTAAACGCCCCAACCCACATAGCCAGACATACCCTCGACCTGATCTTCTCCGCAGGCAACCACATCTCAGTCAACCACATAACCGAACTCCACTGGACTGACCATCACTGTATACATTTCTACTTCAACAAACCCACCACACACCTCCGGCATCACCACCCGCCCCGCAGAAACTGGAACAACATCACCCAAGAACAACTGCACTCCACCCTGATCAAGTCATCCCCCAGTGACCTCCACTGACACCAACTCCTCCGCCTGCCACCTACATTGCTGGATCACAGACTGCGCAAATACCATCGCCCCCCTCAAGAAACTGTACAGCCCGCCAGCCCACCAACAAGGCCAGCTGGTTCACCCCCACCCTCCAGGACTCCAAACACCACTGCAGACAATTAGAGAGAACATGGAGATCCACCAAGTCCCCCTTGGACAAATCCACCTACAAAGTAGCCGTCACCACCCACCACCACCTCATCAAAACCACAAATAAAACCGCTATCCTAGACAGAATCCACGCCAAAACCCACAACAGCAAGGAGCTGTTCACAGTCATCAAGGAATTCTCCAAACCCAACAGTGATACTAACGACATCCCACCCTCCCAGGAACTCTGCGACAACATTGCTACTTACTTCCACTGCAAGATCATCAACATCTACGACAGCCTCGAGCTCCAGAACTCACCGCCGACCCACCCACCCCCACCTCACCCAAACCCACCACCCGCCACCGTCTACGGACTACCTGGATCCCCCTCACCGTGGAGGACACACTCAGAATTATGAAATCTATCCACTCCAGAGCACCCTCAGACCCATGCCCGCACCACATATTCAACAAAGCGGGGTTTACCCTCGCCCACAAACTCTGCCTCACCATAAACTGCTCCATCAAAACTGGCACCTTCCCAGATGACTGGAAGCATGCAGAGCTGAAACCCCCCTGCTGAAGAAACCCACAGCTGACCCCATAGATCCTAAAAACTACCGCCCCATCTCTCTACTCCCCTTTCCAGCCAAAGTAATCGAGAAGGCCATCAACGCACAACTTGTTGACCACATTGAGACCAACCACATCTTGGACCCCTCCCAATCCAGTTTCAGGAGCAATCACAGCACCGAGACCACCCTCCTCACCGCCACAGACAACATCCATGCCCTGCTCGACCAAAGACAGACTGCCGCCCTCATCCTTCTAGATCTCTCAGCCACATTTGACACTGTAGCCCACAGCACCCTCCTCATGCGCCTACACAATGGTGGCATCCGCAATAAGGCCCTGGAATGGATCACCTCCTTCCTCAGCAGCAGAACCCAGAAAGTCAGACTCCCACCCTTCTCCTCCAATCCCACAGCATTCAGCTGCAGCATACTTCAAGGTTCTTCTCTTAGCCCCACCCTCTTCAACATCTACATGGCCCCCTTGCCGCCATCGTCTGACAACACAACCTCAACATTGTCTCCTACGCCATAATCATCTCACTCACCCAAGACCCCACCACCGCCAAGAAAAACGTCCATGAAGAACTTACAGCAATCGCCACCTGGATGAACAACAACTTTCTCAAACTCAACACTGACAAAACCGAAATCCTCCTCCTCGGACCCACCAAATCTGCTTTGGATGACTCCTGGTGGCCCACAGCCCTCGGACACCCTCCAACTCCAACACACCACGCACAAAATCTAGGCATCATCCTCGACTCATCACTTTCCATGGACTGCCAAGTCAATGCCGTCTCTTCGACTTGTTTTCACACACTCCACCTACTGCGAAAAATCTTCAAGTGGATCCCCCCGAAACTAGAAAATCTGTCACCCACGCCCTCGACAGTAGTCGACTGGACTACGGCAATGCACTCTATACCGGGTCCACCATCAAGCTCCAGAAACAACTCCAACACATCCAGAACACCTCGGCCAGACTCATCCTCGACATTCCTTGCCAAAACTACATCACCGAACACCTAAGGAACCTACACTGACTCCCCGTCAAAAGAGAATCACCTTAAAGCTCCTAACCCATGCATTCAAGGCCCTCCACAACATCGGTCCTGAATACATCAACCACCGTGTCAATATCTACACCCCCTCCAGACAACTCCGCTCTGCCAACCAAGCACTCGCAGTCATCCCCCGCATCAAGAAAAAAACAGCTGGAGGAAAATCCTTCTCCTATATGGCAGCAAGGTCATGGAACTCCCTCCCGTTGCACCTCAGACAATCCACCTCCCTTACAAACTTCAGGAAGAACCTCAAGACCTGGCACTTCGACTGAATCGTCTTCCCTTAGCCCTCCTCTCCCCCCCTCCCATAGTGTCTTGAGACCCTCACGGGTAATTAGTTTGCGCTTTACAAGTACCCAATCAATAGATAGATAAAGCACGTTCTTGAAACTTTTTACTTTCAACTTACTGCTAGGGAAGTTTACACTCAAGTGAAAGCGCTGAATAGTGCTCCACTTGTATTCTGGCCTGCAGTTGGATCAGTTTTGGGAGATAATACTACATTCTGATGTCTAGCAGCAGTTAAATAAATTGTAGTTTTACTGGTATTAATATTTTTCTCTTAACCAAAGGTGTCTGTATGTATTATATTCATTATCTATTGATCCACATTTAATTATCTGAGTGTTTCTGATGCTTACAGTTTTACCTAAACCTCTTATTCCTAAGTAATGATTCTGAGAATGTTGTACCTTTCCAGAATATAAAATCGTGAGATTTTCTACTTTAAAAAATTTCTCTCCTGCATAAGATACTCATTGCAAATCAAGTACTGGATTATAGCTGTACATAGCATTGAAAAGGATTAAATAGCATTAGGCAATGGAGCAGTAGCTGAAAGATTTCTAATGAAAAATAGTACATTAATTTACTGACTTCCCTCATTAGGATTTTGTATAGCTTGCAATTTGAAGCTTATCATATTCCTAGTGTCTGCACATTTAAAGAATCTTGCTTATTAACAAGAATGTTCAGTTGGGTATTGCGGTTCTAGATAGCAATGTTAGTGCGTGTTGCTTTATCTTTACCCTTTTTTTCCCAGTGTGCCAGTACGATCCAAATAAATATTTTCAGTTGAAATGTTGAGCATGCAATAAAACTTTATATGCTCTTTTATATCTAAGCAATTCATTCACTAGACACCATCCATACCAGGAATGTAATTATTAATCTTATGTAAATAACAAAATGTATGATTAAATTGAGAAAATTTATGATTAGCAGCAAATTCATTACTGAATGTCAGTTTGAGTTGTAGATTTGATAACAGCAGCAAAACAAACTTCCTTCTCAATTATATTTTACAGTCAACACAAAATCGCTGTTGCCTCTTAAATATTTTGAATGTGCACATATTCTTTAAACCATAGAAGTATAATACAAATAATGTCATTACTATTATGAATATATTTTCTATGTGATCTGTTGACAAACCTTCAAAAAAGTTCATACTATTGCAAGTTTTCTGCTAAAACTCTGGGCTAGATTACAAGTTGAAAGCATATTTGCGCTTCCGTAAACCTATAGGGGTCAATTTATTAATGTTCGAGCGGACATGATACAATGTAGCGTATCATGTCTGCTGCACATTGATAAATGCCGACAGCATAAGCTGTCTGCATTTATCATTGCACCAACAGTTCTTGTGATTGGCCGCTAGCATGGGTTTTTATTTAACCCGATCGTATTTGATCGGGTTGATTTCTGTCCGCTGCCTTAGAGCAGACGGACAAGATATGGAGCAGCGGTCTTTAGACTGCTGCTTCATAACTTCTGTTTTCTGGCGAGCTTGATAAATTAACCCCATATTCTCTGATCAGTTTTGTTATTTCCATCTGTGCTACTGAGAGTGGGATTACGGGTTTGGAGCTCAAATATCGCTCCCTCGCAATTGCTTCCTTGCGCTCAACAGCATGCACAAGCACTTTTTCCTCCATAGACTTGAATGGAGCTTTATTTTCATGCCAACAGCCACAGCTTATGTAACCATGATTGTTTATATATATATATATATATATATATATATATATATATATATATACACACAAAAAACAGATGAATACAGCGCTATAAATGTAGATAGTCCCCAATCAAGTAAAGAAAAGTACCAGTAATGTCCTATGTTTATAGGTCTCCCTGTGATATTCCAATGACACCAAATCTTTGATATCTGGTGGGAAGAGAGGGTTCTTTTCTTCTACCTGCAGCCAACTCCCAAAAAACGAAATCCCCCTGTAGACAGGAGAGCTTCTTGGAACAAATCTAAAACAGAAGAGGGAAGGGCGCACAGAAAAAAAAGGGCCTCCTGGTGTAGTATGTCAAGATATTTTTTATATATATTGTAATGCAGTGACGAATGAACACTCACATGTTGCAACCTCAACTTTATGAGGTATAGATAAGACACAAATCGATTATCCACTTGGAAAAAGGCAATCCAGACCCCTTTCTGCGTTCAGCCTCCTGCTCTTTCTTCAGACAGTGTATACACCCTTCCAGCAGAAGATTAACCACTTCAAAAAGATGTCAGCACAGTTCTTTTTATCTGATTGCACATGGCTGTCTGTTTCCATTATTATTATTTACATCTTGAGGAAGGTTGTAATTTTTAGGTGTAGCATATATTGAGTCTTAGAAGTGTTTCCCTCATATTGTTGTTTTCTTAGAATTACGTGTACGCCCATAAAGGAGCATTTTTGTCTCAAAACGAGCGCACGGAGTGTTGCGCTTCAACTGTAATCTAGCCCTCAATGTGGGAGCACTCAGACGTATTATGTTGCAAACATGTATCCTAGGTACCAGCTTTTATAGACCTTTTTTGATTTTGCCAAGAACATGTCATACTTCCTAAATTGGACCAGTACTTCTTAAACTGGGGGTCAGGATCCCCCAGGGGTTCCCTTAACATATTATGGGGATACCCACAAGATTTTATAATGTACAGAGAGGGTTTGTGTATTTTGAGTGAGGGTATGTTGTGAGTGAGTGTATGTATGTATATATGTATGAGTGTTTGTATGTGTGTACACGGGGTACATGGAGTTAGACTTGAGGGTCAATTTATCAAGCTCTGACCGGAGCTTGATGCCCTGTGTTTCCAGCAAGCCTTCAGGCTCTCCGGAAACAGAAGTTATGAAGCAGTGGTATAAAGACTGCTGCTCCATAACCTGTCCATCTGCACTAAGGCAGCGGACAGAAATCAACCCGATCGGTTACGATCGGGTTGATTGACACCCCTTGCTAGCGGCCGATTGGCCGCAAATCTGCAGGGGGCGGTATTGCACCAGCAGTTCACAAGAACTGCTGGTGCAATAATAAATGCCAACATTTATTGATGTGCAGCGGACATGATACGCTACATCGTATCATGTCCGCTCGCACATTTGTAAATTGACCCAAAAAGTCTACGAAAGTTGAATTTACTTATTTACTAATTACTAATAATCCCATATACTTGTGTGGTATATAGATGTATACCCCCCTCCCAAAAAAAATAAAAAATATTGTAAATCCGTCTAACAAGGGATTTGTTTTGGATTATACTATAATAATGGCAGTTGTGAAAACAATTTTCAATGCAAAAAAGGGTACCAGGCAAAGAAAAGGTTAAATTTAAGAAGCTCTGCTTTAGACTGTAATCCTGCCAACTATCTTATGTAAAGGTGATTTGCAACTACAAGGACTCATGGTAGAACCTTTTGCCCTTTATGATTCATGTAAATGTATTTTGATAATTATAAATAAATGACAATATTAAATCTAAAATCTACAAATGGAACCCCCAATACTGTTGCTGTAAATCATAACTTGAATGCTATTTTTTAAATGTCAAATTAAAGCAAATGATCTAGTTGTAAACAATTTATTGCACTGCAGTAGGTAAAATTGATTATTGTGAACATTTTATAGTACAATTTAGCTTTAAACAGAGTAGGGGCCATGATTATCCTGCAAAATGCAAGATGGTTAAGTAATTATTCAGATATTGCTCTAGAGAGACAACTCTCTACTTCTCCTATTGCCCTGTAAACTTATGTGCAAAGACTTGAGGAATTCAAGTGAATCAATTCCTGTTTAGAAAATACTTTTGTTTGTTAACTTAGAAGGGCATACTTTATCTAGGAGGGACAGAAATAATAAAAGGGGTGGAGGAATATGCATGTATATTAAACCTAACCTTAAACCTACAATAAGGGAAGATAATGTAGATACCCTGTAGGTGGAAATAAAGAGTGGGGGGACAAATCCAAAAAAAATATTACTAGGAACATGCTACAAGCCCCCCAACATTAGTGACCTGGATGAAACTCAACTACTAATGCAAATAGGTAAGGTTGCTAATAACAGTGCTGTAATTATGGGAGATTTTAACTACCCTGATATAAACTGGGCCAATGAAACTAGTAATTCAGCTACGGGGGATAGTTTTTTAAATGTTCTCAGGGATAACTTCTCGTCACAATTAATAGAGGAGCCAACTAGGAGTAACGCTATATTGTATTTAGTGCTATCAAATAATACAGATATAGGGGGGTAGTTATCAAGCCGTCAACCTCAAATACGCTGGAATTCCGCAGCGTATTTGTGGCGAGGCTGATTCGCCTTAGTTATCAAAGGCTAGAGACCGGCAAAAGTAGAATTTAGTGACGTAAGCTTCGATCCGCCAGACTCAGTCCGACACAGATCGATTCTTACGTCACTACAGATGTTCCGCACACAAGTGCGGCACAATCTGACTACTTTTGCTAGTTATCAAAAAACTAGCAGGTACGCTCGGCACTTTTCCGGCCCAGCGTACCTGGTTTTCAATCCACCGCCCTGGAGCCCACCGCAAGCTACTCTATACATATTAACCCCTAAACCGCCACTCCCTGACCCCGCCGCAACTATAATAAATGTATTAACCCCTAAACCGCCACTCCCGGACACCGCCGCAACCTACATTATACCTAGTAACCCCTATCCTGCCCCCCCTATACCGCCGCCCTCTATAATAAAGTTATTAACCCCTATCCTGCCGATCCCGCACCTCGCCACAACTAAATAAATAGTTTAACCCCTAAACCGCCGCTCCTGGACCCCGCCGCAACCTATATTAAACTTATTAACCCCTAATCTGCCCCCCCTACACCGTCGCTACCTATAATACATTTATTAACCCCTATCCTGCCCCCCCTACACCGCCGCCACTGTAATAAATTTATTAACCCCTAAACCTAAGTCTAACACTAACCCTAACACCCCCTAACTAAAATATTAATTAAATAAATCTAAATAATATTTCTCTTATTAACTAAATTAATCCTATTTAAAACTAAATACTTACCTGTAAAATAAACCTTAAGATAGCTACAATGTAATTAATAATTACATTGTAGCTATTTTAGGATTTATATTTATTTTACAGGTAACTTTGTATTTATTTTAGCTAGTTAGAATAGTTATTAAATAGTTATTAACTATTTAATAACTACCTGGCTAAAAGAAATACAAAATTACCTGTAAAATAAATCCTAACCTAAGTTACAATTAAACCTAACACTACACTATCATTACATTAATTAAATAAATTAACTACAAATAACTACAATTAAATACAATTACATAAACTAACTAAAGTACAAAAAATAAAAAAAGCTAAGTTACAAAAAATAAAAAAAATAAGTTACAAACATTTAAAAAATATTACAACAATTTTAAGATAATTACACCTAATCTAAGCCCCCTAATAAAATAACAAAGCCCCCCAAAATAAAAAAATTCCCTACAATTACACCTAACACTACACTATCATTAAATAAATTATTCCTATTTAAAACTAAATACTTACCTGTAAAATAAACCCTAAGATAGCTACAATGTAATTAATAATTACATTGTAGCTATTTTAGGATTTATATTTATTTTACAGGTAACTTTGTATTTATTTTAGCCAGTTAGAATAGTTATTAAATAGTTATTAACTATTTAATAACTACCTAGCTAAAAGAAATACAAGATTACCTGTAAAATAAATCCTAACCTAAGTTACAATTAAACCTAACACTACATTATAATTACATTAATTAAATAAATTAACTACAAATAACTACAATTAAATACAATTACATAAACTAACTAAAGTACAAAAAATAAAAAAAAGCTGTTACAAAAAATAAAAAAAATAAGTTACAAACATTTAAAAAATATTACAACAATTTTAAGATAATTACACCTAATCTAAGCCCCCTAATAAAATAACAAAGCCCCCCAAAATAAAAAAATTCCCTACCCTATTCTACATTAAAAAAAGTTCAAAGCTCTTTTACCTTACCAGCCCTTAAAAGGGCCTTTTGTGGGGCATGCCCCAAAGAAAACTGCTCTTTTGCCTGTAAAAGAAAAATACAACCCCCCCAACATTAAAACCCACCACCCACATACCCCTAATCTAACCCAAACCCCCCTTAAAATAACCTAACACTAATCCCCTGAAGATCATCCTACCTTGAGTCGTCTTCACTCAGCCGAGCCACCGATGGAACTGAAGAGGAGATCCGGAGCGGCAGAAGTGATCCTCCAAGGGGCGCTGAAGAAGTCTTCCATCCGATGAAGTGATCCTCCAGGCGGCGCTGAAGAAGTCTTCCATCCGGGCGATGTCATCTTCCAAGCGGCGCTGAAGAAGTCTTCTATCCGGGCGATGTCATCTTCCAAGCGGGGTCTTCAATCTTCTTTCTTCAGGATCCATCTTCATCCCGCCGACGTGGAACATCCTTCTTTCCCGACGGACTACCGAAGAATGAAGGATCCTTTAAGGGACGTCATCCAAGATGGCGTGCCTTCAATTCCGATTGGCTGATAGGATTCTATCAGCCAATCGGAATTAAGGTAGGAAAATGATCTGATCAGCCAATAGAATGCAAGCTCAATCTGATTGGCTGATTCAATCAGCCAATCAGATTTTTCCTACCTTAATTCCGATTGGCTGATAGAATTCTATCAGCCAATCGGAATTGAAGGGACGCCATCTTGGATGACGTCCTTTAAAGGAGCCTTCATTCGTCGGTAGTCTGTCGGGAAAGAAGGATGTTCCGCATCGGCGGGATGAAGATGGATCCTGAAGAAAGAAGATTGAAGACCCCGCTTGGAAGATGACATCGCCCGGATAGAAGACTTCTTCAGCGCCGCTTGGAAGATGACATCGCCCGGATGGAAGACTTCTTCAGCGCTGCCTGGAGGATCACTTCATCGGATGGAAGACTTCTTCAGCGCCCCTTGGAGGATCACTTCTGCCGCTCCGGATCTCCTCTTCAGTTCCATCGGTGGCTCGGCTGAGTGAAGACGACTCAAGGTAGGATGATCTTCAGGGGATTAGTGTTAGGTTATTTTAAGGGGGGTTTGGGTTAGATTAGGGGTATGTGGGTGGTGGGTTTTAATGTTGGGGGGGTTGTATTTTTCTTTTACAGGCAAAAGAGCAGCTTTCTTTGGGGCATGCCCCACAAAAGGCCCTTTTAAGGGCTGGTAAGGTAAAAGAGCTTTGAACTTTTTTTAATGTAGAATAGGGTAGGGAATTTTTTTATTTTGGGGGGCTTTGTTATTTTATTAGGGGGCTTAGATTAGGTGTAATTATCTTAAAATTGTTGTAATATTTTTTAAATGTTTGTAACTTATTTTTTTTATTTTTTGTAACAGCTTTTTTTTATTTTTTGTACTTTAGTTAGTTTATGTAATTGTATTTAATTGTAGTTATTTGTAGTTAATTTATTTAATTAATGTAATTATAATGTAGTGTTAGGTTTAATTGTAACTTAGGTTAGGATTTATTTTACAGGTAATCTTGTATTTCTTTTAGCTAGGTAGTTATTAAATAGTTAATAACTATTTAATAACTATTCTAACTGGCTAAAATAAATACAAAGTTACCTGTAAAATAAATATAAATCCTAAAATAGCTACAATGTAATTATTAATTACATTGTAGCTATCTTAGGGTTTATTTTACAGGTAAGTATTTAGTTTTAAATAGGAATAATTTATTTAATGATAGTGTAGTGTTAGGTGTAATTGTAACTTAGGTTAGTTTTTATTTTACAGGTAAATTTCTCTTTATTTTAGCTAGGTAGCTATTAAATAGTTAATAACTATTTAATAGCTATTGTACCTAGTTTAAATAAATTGAAAGTTACCTATAAAATAAAAATAAATCCTAAGATAGCTACAATATAATTATTATTTATATTGTAGCTATATTAGGGTTTATTTTAAAGGTAAGTATTTAGTTTTAAATAGGATTAATTTAGTTAATAATAGAAATATTATTTAGATTTATTTAATTAATATTTAAGTTAGGGGGGGTGTTAGGGTTAGTGTTAGACTTAGGTTTAGGGGTTAATAAATTTATTACAGTGGCAGCGGTGTAGTGGGGGGCAGGATAGGGGTTAATAAATGTATTATAGGTGGCGACGGTGTAGGGGGGGCAGATTAGGGGTTAATAAATTTAATATAGGTTGCGGCAGTGTCCGGGAGCGGCGGTTTAGGGGTTAAACTATTTATTTAGTTGCGGCGAGGTGCGGGATCAGCAGGATAGGGGTTAATAACTTTATTATAGAGGGCGGCGGTATAGGGGGGGGCAGGATAGGGGTTACTAGGTATAATGTAGGTTGCGGCGGTGTCTGGGAGCGGCGGTTTAGGGGTTAATACATTTATAAGAGTTGCGGCGGGGTGTAGGAGCGGCGGTTTAGGGGTTAATACATTTATAAGAGTTGTGGCGGGGTCTAGGAGCGGCGGTTTAGGGGTAACTAACTTTATTGAGTTGCGGGGGGCTCCGGGGGCGCCGGTATAGGGGGTAGAACAGTGTAGTTTAGTGTGGGTGCTTAGTGACAGGCAGGGCCGGACTGGGAAATCAGACCGGCCCTGGAAATTGGTACGGCCCGGCCCGGCCCAGCCCCGCCCCCCAGCTCAGCCCCGCCCCCTCTGGCTCATGGCCCAATCCGGCCCTGCATGGGGCTAAAAAAGATTTTTACGTTGCCGCACTGTCTATAAATAAGGTTATAGCATTTTCTATATATATGGCATCAGACTGCACTGTCCAGGGTGCTTGTCAGTAACTGTGTGCACGCAGTGCAAGGTAGAGCCCTGCTTGGAAAACCTATTCCCCAAGAATTCAGCACCTTTATATGTTCTCATTTCATTTGCATAAAAATCTGCAAACATTCTAGGCATCAACTTCACATTACATATACCTTAAACAGAAAAGCAGGTTTATAAAGACAGCATGTTAATCTAGCAAATCAGCAACATTACACACCACTGCTTGTGCTTGCTGTGTAAAGGCTGTGTTAGACCATAGTGTTGACTGTGTTCCATACATCTAATGCAATTACCCATCTCTCATAACCCTCGACTCCGTCCCTCCCTCTCAGCCTATATAGTAAGCAATGCAGCCCAGTGCATGGCGCGCTCAGTGCCCTGTTAAAGGTAGTTTCAGCTCTAAGTGTAACCCGTTGCAGTAAAATACAGAAATTGTAACTCCTACATTAGAGACAGACTCTCAGTCAGACCAAACCAAATACATATCATATTGATAATAACATACATATAATAATTTAATTATTTTGTGCCCCTTTTTGCTGACGCTAAACTCTTACATACCTTAAGTTTTATAATGTTTTGGAACTCAACTTACTCTCCGTTGCCGACTTGCCGACACCGTCCCACACGTGACCCCATGTGGCCTCCAACTAGGCTCGCTGTCTGACGCTCCCTCCTGACTATGTCACGTGTGTTAGACTCCGATGAGTCACGAGTGACGAAAGTGAAGTCGTTCAAGCATTCCCTGGCCTAATCCAGTGACAGACTGTGAGTGAGAGACAGAGTCAGACAGTCTACTCTGATTCTGATTGGCTTGTGGCAGGTTGGACTTGTAACTTGCGTTGCGGCCGGTTATTGGTTAGAAGTTAGAACAGACACAGTCTACTCTAGTGTGCTTATTGTTAAGAAACAAGACACAGAGCAACTACTAGCAGCTATCACTAATTGCTGCTCTCAGACTCTACTGCAGCAGCCAGACCAGCCCAGCTGAGCTGCGGCCCACCGGGATTTTTCCCGGTATCCCGGCTGCCCAATCCGGCCCTGGTGACAGGCTAGCAATAAAGCTGTAAAAAAGCCGAAGAGCAGCGAGATTGGATGAGTGATAACTCTCACAGTCCGCTGCTCATCGCCCCGTACTTGGTGCGCGGCTTTTTGACAGATTTATTGATAACTTAGGCAAATTTTTTCAGGTCCGCGGCGGCGATGGTAGGCGAGCTTAGGCGGGCATATTGGGCCGGCGAAGGCAGGAAAGTTGACACGTTGATAACTACCCCCCATAATATCAAACATAGAAGTCAAAGAACATTTGGGTAACAGTGATCATAACATGGTCACATTTGAAATCTCTTTTCATAAGCAGTGTCTTAAAGGTTTAACCAAGACTTCCTTAAGTATAACGATTTAAGGAAATCATTCAATAACATAAATTGGGACAAATTATTCTCTAATAAAAATACAGAGGATAAATGGATAACATTTAAAACATTGTTAAATAAATATACATATCAACAAATACCATATGGTTATAAAAATAAAAAAATCCAAGCCAATGTGGCTGAATAAAAATGTTTTAAGAGGGGGGGGGGGTGTCCGGACCACTGTCATGGCTGCTAGCATTTTTTACACTGGCAAAGAATGATCCTGAATATCTATGGAATATCAGCTATACACTCTATCATCCGTGCTTGAAAACAGCATACAATGCTACATACAACTAATAGCAACTAATGATCCTACTTTCACGTGAAACGCCAGTGTGGAAGACTAATTAGCTTAGACTAGTGACGGCCACGTTTATGAAGGCCTTAACACCCTCTAACGGAGTAATCTGAAGCACTGATTTTAATCTTGGCATAAGGACTAACTATGGCAATAAGCAGCGATGAAAGCTTCTTGGATATACAGAAAATATTGAAAGAGCTGGCTCAGCAGCTGACAATATATTATGCTAATCCGACCGAAGCCCTCACTGTGCAAACGGAGGAGGTGGTTACGGACCATCCTGATCGACAGCAGAATTCATCGGCGTGTATGGAGCTGAGATGTCTTGAGGAGCCTGATGCCCCAGTATCACTTCCCCAGATCTTGCGACTTACCCATGCTGTCCCGGCCAGCGCAGGGGAAAATCAAGCTGAAGTGCAGGTTGCTGAACTAAAAAAAGATTCTGACCGGCCCATCAGGCCCTTATCTGAAGCCCCGATAACAAAGGACTTACCGTTCCATGCTGTCACAGGGGTTTGGGGGACCCCGGCCACCCTTTGCCAGGTTGGTGCCTCCGTGAGACTGAAAAATCGACTACATCCGCCACAGACCAGTAAATTGTCCCCGGGGGCTCACAATCTAAAGGCTGACAATTACCTAGCCGCACAGAGTGGTAAAATACTACTTACCAAATCCGGGATACCCCCTCTTAGGTCCTGGCTATATATTTACCTACATATGTGCAATCATAAAAGGAACTGGTCTTTTCTTCGACCCTACTTGCCTGCTCAGTTCAAAGACGGTATCGGATGAGGATGCCTGATCTCTGTGGGAGCCTATCACTCTTTTCATATCGTAATAGCACAAGAATTGTATATTTATCCCTTCCTTCCATAATGAAAGTGCTGAACAAGTAAAGAGTGTTATCTAGTCCACATGCAGTACAATAACATAAGAACTTCTTGGATATCTTTGCAGATAATTAAACCTTAAGAGAGTTACATTCACCCTGCTTAGGAAACCAACGAACAGCTAGATGATGATAGCATTGCCCTAATAGCATGACCTCAGAGTTTAAGAGAGTACTAAGCCATGCAGGTTCCTACTCACTTCTGGGATCTTGCTTTTTTGTATGTACTGTATCCTACTTGTATGTTAAAGTTGAGTGCTGTTAGTTTGTGCATAATAGAGAGGTTTTTTTTTTTTTTGCTATCTATAAGTACAGTAGAGACCTCACATGCCAGCATTACTAGTAATTTTATATCTGTATCTCACCACACATGCAGGCAGTATCTTACATCCTAGCCTCTTGAGATCTTCTCTATAAACATTTTTTAGAGGGGAGACCCTCTTATACTCTACTGTTTTGTCTAAGCTACTGTACGTTAGCTAACCTCTCTCTAATTCCTGCAAAAATATGTTATATGTTTAAAGTTTATTAGAATATAAATTATCGTATGGTAGTTTGATGATATAACATGCTCCCTAGTTGCAAGTTCATTTTAAGTGATCAACCCTAGAACCTCTGTGGCCCTCTATACCTAGAATATACGCTGTAATAGAGACACAACCCCCATTCTACTGTATAAATGTTCCTAGTTTCTTCTCTGGGATACTTTACTTAAGCTATCTCCATTGAATATGTGATAATAAGCAGAAAGGGTAGTTATATCTGTTGTCTGACCCTGAAGTTTTTTAACCTGGTGTATAACTTACAAATTTAATAAGTATCCATTGCTTTAGCAATGTGGTCATACAAATAAGTCTTTTTTCCATAACTTAATCTCTGGCATGCTAGATATTTTGATAGTCTTGTCTTCTGTTTCTCTTTGTTTGTTTTTTTTTGTAAGTATGCATAGTATTTAATGAAAGCAACATCCTTATGAGAGTGAGACAGGGTATTTAATAGATATTATATATCCATGCTCCTTTTGATCTGAAGGTCTCTGTAATGGCCTTCATCAATAAGGCGCTATTAATATAATCTGTGCCTCTCAGGGAATATAGATTAATATCTTTGAAATAGTTGGCCTTTGCCTCTATCCTACTATATATAATCTGATGCCTCCCCATAAAGTTATTTTTCAACTGGCCCCTCACATATAAACTTTAATAGTGGATAGTGTTAGTAGAATCCTTGCGATATACAGGGGACTGTTGTGTGGGAGATGTATGCCGAATATATACATGGACCCTAGCTCAATAATTGGTGCTTTTATTCTGATATATTTAAGGCCCCAATATTACTGACTCTTTTACGGAAGTCATCCATTCATTCCCCCTAAGTGATTAAGTTGTTCTCTAGTATATGACAGTTAAATGGGAAACCTTCAACTCACGCATCATTATAAATATGTATTTTGGTATGAAGAATAGCATTTACCTATTGAGACATATTCACTAACTTTAAAGATATTAGATGGTAAATAGCCTAGATAGTTCCTATTATTTCATTATAGCGCGCTATTCCTCTCAGGGAGATCTACAAGGTCAAAATATTGCCATAAAGGAAAATTGTCCACGTCTTTCCATTTATAAGATAATTTATTTATCTGTTTAATATCCTATTGTGTGGCCATGAGCTATTTGTGTTATTGCTCGTTTGTATATTTATTGAATGTTTAGCTTTATGCAACTTTAGAACGCAGTATGCTACAAAATTTAATGGGTTATTCTAGTAGCTAATATTTCACCGATCTTTTTTCGGCCCAAAAGGGGCCCCTTTAGATAATAATCCTCCCTTCATCTTTTACTAAATTTAGCAAGGTTTAAAAGTGGTCTTGGTTATTTTAGGAGGAATTATGGGCGACACATTCTGTTAATTTACGGTTCAAGAGGTCACTCTGATGTTATACACTATGGGCTCCATGTACTAAGCCGTCAATTCATCCGTCATTTTAGACGCGGATAAACTCGCCGTTACTCGCCGCGGGCGAAATGGTGTCCGCTGTCACTATGTACTAATAATCCCCCAATAAATAGACAAGTCTAGCCCGCCGCGAGCAGTGGCGGATTATTGATAAATTTGACGCCTCGCTCGCCGCGACTAAGCTGATGTACTTAACTTTCAGTTGAATTGTCTGGCCAATTATTAACACGTGACATGCAAGGTGTCACGAACATCATAGTAGTCACGGGAATAGAATTTTGCTCCTATAAAAGTTCAACTTATCTAAACAACTTTATTATTGTTCAAAATTTTTTGAAGAGTGATAACAGAGCGTTATTTTTGTAATATTTATTTACAATTTGGATATGGCTTCATCTGGATCTGATAATATATAAATATTAATATAAAAATAATTATAAAGATTGACAACTATACAATACAAATTTAAAATATAGATTACTCTTTAATTACAGTCGACAAATTTGGCGCAATTTATGTACATGGAAATGAGAGACAAATTAGACGCCAGTTATGCTGTACAATGCTGATATTACTGCCTTTTATATATGTCTAGACTGGCGTCTAGATTGACTTTCCTATTGTTTTGTACCTTGCCCGCCACCTAAAAGGTGGCGAGGCAAAAATAACGAGGTGGGAGCGGAAATTGTAGCGAGCGGACAAATAGATTTTTTAGTACATTCCTTTTTGGCGAGTTGGTGGTCAAATGTGTCTAATTACAGTGAAAAATGGAGAGGTAGCGAGGTTTGGCAGATAAGTACGCTCGCAATTTTAAAGATGCGAGTTTGAACATAGTTGACGACTTTGTACATATCAGTTTGCGAGTTTTGACGCAAGATTTGTTGCGGGTAGCTCGCTGACTGCTTAGTACATGGAGCCCTATATCTCCCCTTAGGTTTTACTTGTTACTTATTTTCTTATACCCGACACGCCCCCTCCTTCCCCCTCCCTTTACCTCTAAAACTAGAGCGGCTCTTTGCCCGCTGACTATTCTACCCCCCCCCCAATATACTTCAATTGCAACCTATCATAAGGTCCAAGATTGACCTTCCTAGGGACTACCATATATGTACTAATTTCAGTACCGTATGACCCATGAGCGGTCAACCTAGTAGTCCCCTCAAAAAGCTATGACCATTATAAAACGAAGGATTCAGAAGCTCAAGTCATCTACTCTGTCATCTACTAACCTCAATATATATTGTTAATGTATTCCTCATATGTAATATGACTAAAATTGTTACAATTATGACTGCTTTTTATCTATTGTACCGTTTGAAAATCCTCAATAAAAAATTATTTAAAAAAAAAAAAAAAATGTTTTAAGAGAAATTAGGAAAAAACGTAGGGCATTTAAATTATTCAAAGAAAAAAGTACAGACTCAACATTCCATATTTATAAGGAATGTAACAAAGCATGCAAAAAACAATCAAATTAGACAAAATTGAAAATGAAAAATGAATTGCAAAGGATTCTAAGTCTAACCCTAAAAAAATTATTTAAGTACATAAATAGCAAAAAAATCTAAGAAAGACAATATAGGTATTTAAAATGCATGTAGGGTAGCATGATTCACAGTGACAGGGAGAAGGCTGAGGTACTAAACCAGTTTTTTTCTTCAGTATACACAAGAAAGGAACCATTGGATGATAATTTGAAACAAAATAGCTGGGTTATGTATAGAGGATATCAGGAACAAATTGGATAATATTAAGGTAAATAAAACTCCAGGCCCAGATGGAATACACCCAAGGGTGTTAAGGGAATTTAGCACTGTTATAGACACTGTTATAGACAAACATCTACTCTAAATTTTTCAAGACTCATTATCCTCAGGCATGGTACCCAAGGATTGGCGTAAAGCTGATGTGGTGCCACTCTTCGAAAAGGTAAGCAGGGATGTTCCAGGAAGCTATAGACCAGTTAGTCTGACATCAATAGTGGGGAAGATATTTGAAGGGATTATAAGGGATTATATTGTTGAGCATATTTGTGTAAACAAGATTGTGAGTTCTAATCAGCATGGTTTTATGATAAATAGATCATGTCATACTAATCTAATTAGATTCTATGAGGAAGGAAGTAAAAATATAGATAAAGGGGAATCAGTTTATGTGATATACTTAGATTTTGCAAAGGCGTTTGATACAGTGCCACATGAGAGATTAATGCACAAAATTAAGGGACTGGGAATAGCTGAAAATGTTAGCTCATGGATAAATAACTGGATGAAAGATAGGGAGCAATGAGTAGTAGTAAATGGATCATACTCAGATTGGACAAAGGTAATCAGTGGAGTCCCCCAGGGATCAGTACTGGGCCCTGTTCTTTTTAATATTTTTATAAATGAGCATTTCTATTTTTGCAGATGATACTGCGTTAAGTAAGGTCATTAGGTCAGAGCAGGATAAACTTTCGTTACAAAGGGACCTGCAAAAATTAGAAGTATGGGCAGGTAAATGAAAAATGAGATTTAATACGGGAAAATGCAAGGTTCTACATTTTGGAAGTAAAAATAAGCAGGCAGCATAATATTTAAATAGGACAAGACTTAGCCAAACACAGGAGGAAAGGGATTTGGGGGTAGTAATAGATAACAAGCTAAAGATGGGTGCACAATGCAGGGCAGCGGCTTCAAAGGCTAATAAGATACTAGCATGTATTAAAAGAGGCATTGATTCAAGGGAGGAAGCATAATTATGTCACTATATAAAGCCCTGGTAAGACCTCACCTTGAGTATGGAGTGCAGCTCTGGGGACCGATTGCAAAAAAAGATATTACAGAACTAGAAAAAGTTCAGAGAAGGGCCACAAAGCTAATAAGAGGATTGGAGAATTTAAGCTATGAGGAGAGGCTAGCCAAACTGGTTCTCTTTTCTTTAGAAAAAAGGCTTTTGAGAGGTGACATGATTACTTTATATAAATATATTCAAGGCCCATATACAGAGATGGCAGAAGCTCTGTTTATTCCAAGAAAATTGTTTGTGACAAGAGGTCACAATTTAAGGATGGAGGAAAGGAGATTTAATCTCCTGCAACGGAAACGTTTTTTCACTGTAAGAGCAATAAAATTGTGGAACTCATTACCAAAGGAGGTAGTGAATGCCAATACCCTAGATACATTTAAAAATTGTTTGGATACATTTCTGTCTATAAACAAAATTCATATATATGATTGCTAGTATTAAATGGGTCACCTTTTAGTGGGATGTTTTAAGTTTAACTGGAGCTTTTTGTTAGTATTTTAGATTTGTATAGGTTGAACTCGATGGACTTCGGTCTTTTTTTCAACATCATGTACTATGTTACTATGTTTGTCAAGTTACATCAGCATCTCATTCTTGTCTTATGATCCTTTACCTTGTTACAAGGATTTGTTTTGGATTATTTTATAATAATGAAAGTTGTGAAAAAAAAATTCCAGTGAAGAAAAGGGTACCAGGTGAAGAAAAGGTTACAAATTTCTCAATATTTTTGCAAAATATTTTTGCGTAAACCTATAGGAGCATATTTTTCAATATTTTTGGAAAAAAAAAAAAAAGAAGCAATTTTTATGGGTATCATGTAGTGGAATTATAGATTTTTATTCCTTATGTGGTATGTCTTAGTAGATTTCCCCTGATATAAATTCACATTGATTTTAGTAAGAAGTTGCTTTGTCAGTATAGGAGTAAGATTTGGAACAGCTTGCAATAAGAACGGTACAGATTTTTAGCTTGATGATCAAATGACCATGGGCTACAGCAGATTTCAATCCTATTTGTGATGGAAATGTTCAAACGCTGAGCAAATAATATGACGTGATTGATCAAAGTCCAGGTGCAAAAAAAAGGAAACAAAACCTCATTGTCATTTTACAATAAATGTGTTTCCCACTGTTAAATGCATATTACAGCAGCATTTCAATCCTATAACAATTTGTTTGTGACGTCTGATTATACTCTTGCAAACACTTTCACTCTACACCTGCTTTAACCTGGTATAAGTTTATTACATTATTCACAAGACAGGGGAAACCTCAAAGCAGACAGTTGAAACATAAACTATAGTTATCGGGTCCCATTTATCAAAGCTTTAACTGAAAATTCGCTAGTGTCAAATTATGGGCTAACTAGACTACTCAAAGTTATGTTGTCAATTTCTAAAAAAATGGTCTAAATTGAGTTCCCTTGTGTAATTTCATCGGAATTGCGCAAAACCGATCATATCTATAGGTACATTTAACAGATTAAGGGCTAGATTACAAGTGGAGCACAATCGTTTGCACCCTAGCAATAAGGGCTATATCGCGAGGGTTTGCACTCATTGGGTTTACTGCTCGTAAACGCGGTTTACGCTAGAATGATTACTGTGCTCAAAGATATGAGATATTGGGTAGTAGAAAAAAAAGGCTGGCAAAGGACATTAAAGGGACACTGAACCCAAATTTTTTCTTTCGTGATTCAGATAGAGCATGGCATTTAAAGCAACTTTCTAATTTACTCCTATTATCAAATTTTCTTTATTCTCTTGGTATCTTTATTTGAAATGCAAGATTGTAAGTTTAGATGCCGGCCCATTTTTGGTGAACAACCTGGGTTGTTCTTGCTGATTGGTGGATAAATTCATCCACCAATAAAAAGGTGCTGTCCATTGGTCTGAACCAAAAAAAGCTTAGATGCCTTCTTTTTTAAAGAAAGATAGCAAGAGAACAAAGACAAATTGATAATAGGAGTACATTAGAAAGTTGCTTAAAATGGCATGCTCTATCTGAATCACGAAAGAAAAAAATTTGGGTTCAGTGTCCCTTTAACATATATATATATATATATATATATATATATATATATATATATATATATATATATATATATATATATATATATATATATATATATGTGTGTGTCTAAAGATGTATATGTATGTATACAGTATATATATATATATATATGTCTGTATCTGTGTACATATGTATTTACAGACATATATACACATATAAAGGCATAATAACATATGTATACATATACAGACATATATATAAGTACATTGAATTCCATTGCCGTTAAGTATATGAAAACAAGTAAAAACATATTTATGCAATATTAATTTTTCATAAAGGTTTTAGCTATGTATTTACTGTAAATATTTCCCATTCCAATGTTCTGCACATAGTGGAATATATTCTTTTTTTTTTTTTTTTTTAATTCTTTTTATTAATCACTCAGGAATCATACATAAAGACACAGTTACATGGTATAGTTAAACATTTCTCAGTTTTTCAAAAGGGTGGTAACAAGACATAGTTCTGGTGAAACAAAGTCATTGAAAGGCTTGGTGTCTTCAGTTTCAGGCATTTGCACAATTCCCGAGCAGAGTTTTTTCTTTCAATACAAACAACAACAACAACTTAACAAATTAAACATAGGTATTGACCTAATTCTAAACATATATTACTTTAGGTGGATAAAAGGGCTCAGCGAGAGTCTGGGGATATGAAAGTCTCGGAGAAGGAGCAGCGGAGGGGGGAGTCCTCCTCAAAGATCAAGAATCGGAGGGGGAGATGGGGAGGAGAGCTGAGGAATACGAAGAAGGGGGAGAGGGGGTAAGGGAAAGAGAGAAAAAAAAAATAAAAAGAGATCGCATGTGCTCATATATTTTCAGACTAGAATAGCATAATCTCAGACATTCCTGGTTCAGTGTTGTGATCTTCTACCATGTGTGTCACAGTCTGCCAACTCCCACCCACAGCTATCTCCAACATGGTCTCTAAATGCATGAACGGTTTTAAAATCTGTCTTTGTGTTGGCAGGTCTAATGTGTCAATATAAGGGGGGGTAGTTATCAAGCCGTCAACCTCAAATACGCTGGAATTCCACAGCGTATTTGTGGCGAGGCTGATTCGCCTTAGTTATCAAAGGCTCGAGACCGGCAAAAGTAGAATTTTGTGACGTAAGCTTCGATCCGCCGGACTCAGTCCGACACAGATCGATTCTTACGTCACTCCAGATGTTCCGCACACAAGTGCGGCACATTCTCACTACTTTTGCTAGCTATCAAAAAACTAGCAGGTACGCTCGGCACTTTTACGGCCCAGCGTACCTGGTTTTCAATCCGCCACCCCTGGAGGCGGCGGATCCCATAGGAATCAATGGGAGTCTGACCATAGCGAAAGTACAAGTTCGCTGCTGACAGACATCCCATTGATTTCTATGGGAGCTGTCTACACCTAACACCCTAACATGTACCCGAGTCTAAACACCGCTAATCTGACCCCACCTACACCGCCGCAACTAAATAAAGTTATTACCCCCTAAACCGCCGCTCCCGGAGCCCACCGCAAGCTACTCTATACATATTAACCCCTAAACCGCCGCTCCCGGAGCCCACCGCAACTATAATAAATGTATTAACCCCTAAACCGCCGCTCCCTGAACCCGCCGCAACCTATATTAAATGTATTAACCCCTATCCTGCCCCCCCTACACCGTCGCCACCTATAATAAATTTATTAACCCCTATCCTGCCCCCCACTACGCCGCCGCCACTGTAATAAAATTATTAACCCCTAAACCTAAGTCTAACCCTAACCCTAACGCCCCCTAACTTAAATATTAATTAAATAAATCTAAATAAATTAACTCTTATTAACTAAATGAATCCTATTTAAAACTAAATACTTACCTTTAAAATAAACCCTAATATAGCTACAATATAAATAATAATTATATTCTAGCTATCTTAGGATTTATTTTTATTTTACAGGTACCTTTCAATTTATTTTAACCATGTACAATAACTATTAAATAGTTATTAACTATTTAATAGCTTACCTAGCTAAAATAAAGAGAAATGTACCTGTGAAATAAATCCTAATCTAAGTTACAATTACACCTAACACTACACTATACTTTAATAAATTATTCCTATTTAAAAATAAATACTTACCTGTAAAATAAACCCTAAGATAGCTACAATGTAATTAATACTTATATTATAGCTATCTTAGGATTTATATTTATTTTACAGGTAACTTTGTATTTATTTTAGCTAGTTAGAATAGTTATTAAATAGTTATTAACTATTTAATAACTACCTAGCTAAAAGAAATACAAAATTACCTGTAAAATAAATCCTAACTTAAGTTACAATTAAACCTAATACTACACTATCATTAAATTAACTAAATAAACTACCTACAAATAACTACAATGAAATACAATTACATAAACTAACTAAAGTACAAAAAATAAAAAAAGCTAAGTTACAAAAAATAAAAAATTAAGTTACAAACATGTTAAAAATATTACAACAATTTTAAGCTACTTACACCTAATCTAAGCCCCCTAATAAAATAACAAACCCCCCCAAAATAAAAAAAATCCCTACCCTATTCTAAATTACATAAATTTCAAAGCTCTTTTACCTTACCAGCCCTTAAAAGGGCCATTTGTGGGGGCATGCCCCAAAAAGTTCAGCTCTTTTGCCTGTAAAAGAAAAATACAACCCCCCCCAACATTAAAACCCACCACCCACATACCCCTAATCTAACCCAAACCCCCCTTACAAAAACCTAACACTAATCCCCTGAAGATCATCCTACCTTGAGTCGTCTTCACTCAGCCGAGCCACCGATGGAACTGAAGAGGACATCCGGAGCGGAAGAAGTTAATCCTCCAAGCGGCGCTGAAGAAATCTTCCATCCGATGAAGTCATCATCCAGGCGGCGCTGAAGAAGTCTTCGATCCGGCCGATGTCATCTTCAAAGAGGCGCTGAAGAGGTCTTCTATCCGGGCGAAGTCATCTTCCAAGCCGGGTCTTGAATCTTCCTTCCGCCGACGCGGAACCACCTTCTTCACCGACGGACTACGACGAATGACGGCTCCTTTAAGGGACGTCATCCAAGATGGCGTCCCCTCAATTCCGATTGGCTGATAGGATTCTATCAGCCAATCGGAATTAAGGTAGGACAAATCTGATTGGCTGATGGAATCAGCCAATCAGATTGAGCTCGCATTCTATTGGCTGTTCCGATCAGCCAATAGAATGCGAGCTCAATCTGATTGGCTGATTGGATCAGCCAATCGGATTGAACTTGAATCTGATTGGCTGATTCCATCAGCCAATCAGATTTTCCTACCTTAATTCCGATTGGCTGATAGAATCCTATCAGCCAATCGGAATTGAGGGGACGCCATCTTGGATGACGTCCCTTAAAGGAGCCGTCATTCGTCGTAGTCCGTCGGTGAAGAAGGTGGTTCTGCGTCGGCGGAAGGAAGATTCAAGACCCGGCTTGGAAGATGACTTCGCCCGGATAGAAGACCTCTTCAGCGCCTCTTTGAAGATGACATCGGCCGGATCGAAGACTTCTTCAGCGCCGCCTGGATGATGACTTCATCGGATGGAAGATTTCTTCAGCGCCGCTTGGAGGATTAACTTCTTCTGCTCCGGATCTCCTCTTCAGTTCCATCGGTGGCTCGGCTGAGTGAAGACGACTCAAGGTAGGATGATCTTCAGGGGATTAGTGTTAGGTTTTTGTAAGGGGGGTTTGGGTTAGATTAGGGGTATGTGGGTTTTAATGTTGGGGGGGGGTTGTATTTTTCTTTTACAGGCAAAAGAGCTGAACTTTTTGGGGCATGCCCCCACAAATGGTCCTTTTAAGGGCTGGTAAGGTAAAAGAGCTTTGAAATTTATGTAATTTAGAATAGGGTAGGGATTTTTTTTATTTTGGGGGGGTTTGTTATTTTATTAGGGGGCTTAGATTAGGTGTAAGTAGCTTAAAATTGTTGTAATATTTTTAACATGTTTGTAACTTAATTTTTTATTTTTTGTAACTTAGCTTTTTTTATTTTTTGTACTTTAGTTAGTTTATGTAATTGTATTTCATTGTAGTTATTTGTAGGTAGTTTATTTAGTTAATTTAATGATAGTGTAGTATTAGGTTTAATTGTAACTTAAGTTAGGATTTATTTTACAGGTAATTTTGTATTTCTTTTAGCTAGGTAGTTATTAAATAGTTAATAACTATTTAATAACTATTCTAACTAGCTAAAATAAATACAAAGTTACCTGTAAAATAAATATAAATCCTAAGATAGCTATAATATAAGTATTAATTACATTGTAGCTATCTTAGGGTTTATTTTACAGGTAAGTATTTATTTTTAAATAGGAATAATTTATTAAAGTATAGTGTAGTGTTAGGTGTAATTGTAACTTAGGTTAGGATTTATTTCACAGGTACATTTCTCTTTATTTTAGCTAGGTAAGCTATTAAATAGTTAATAACTATTTAATAGTTATTGTACATGGTTAAAATAAATTGAAAGGTACCTGTAAAATAAAAATAAATCCTAAGATAGCTAGAATATAATTATTATTTATATTGTAGCTATATTAGGGTTTATTTTAAAGGTAAGTATTTAGTTTTAAATAGGATTCATTTAGTTAATAAGAGTTAATTTATTTAGATTTATTTAATTAATATTTAAGTTAGGGGGCGTTAGGGTTAGGGTTAGACTTAGGTTTAGGGGTTAATAATTTTATTACAGTGGCGGCGGCGTAGTGGGGGGCAGGATAGGGGTTAATAAATTTATTATAGGTGGCGACGGTGTAGGGGGGGCAGGATAGGGGTTAATAAATTTATTATAGGTTGCGGCGGGTTCATGGAGCGGCGGTTTAGGGGTTAAACTATTTATTTAGTTGCGGAGAGGTGCGGGATCAGCAGGATAGGGGTTAATAATTTTATAATAGAGGGCGACGGTATAGGGGGGGCAGGATAGGGGTTACTAGGTATAATGTAGGTGGCAGCGGTGTCCGGGAGCGGAGGTTTAGGGGTTAATACATTTATAAGAGTTGCGGCAGGGTCTAGGAGCGGCGGTTTAGGGGTTAATACATTTATAAGAGTTGCGGCAGGGTCTAGGAGCGGCGGTTTAGGGGTTAGTAACTTTATTTAGTTGCGGGGGCATCCGGGGGCGCCGGTATAGGGGGTAGAACAGTGCAGTTTAGTGTGAGTGTTTAGTGACAGGCTAGCAATAAAGCTGGGAAAAAGCCGAAGGGCAGCGAGATCGGATGAGTGATAACTGTCACAGTCCGCTGCTCATCGCCCCGCGGCTTTTTGACAGCTTTATTTGATAACTTAGGCGAACGTATTCAAGGTCCGCGGCGGCGAAGGTAGGCGAGCTTAGGCGGACGTATTGGGCCGGCGAAGCCAGAAAAGTAGACGGCTTGATAACTACCCCCCTCTGTCTCCATGTACGCAAAAAAGGCTTCAGCCTACGCAACGTGTCTAGTCTAACATCATATTGCTCAATAAAGAGTTGCTTTAACAGCAGGTGTTTGAATTGCGCTACTGTAGGGGCTTGTCTGTTAATCCATCTTTTAAGAATGCATTGTCTAGCCAGCAGAACACAGGCCATTAGAAGTCTATGTAATGGTTTGCACGCATCATCCCACTTAAACAGAAGTATTTCAGTCATCGTAAACACTAGGTCTAGCTTTAGTGCGATTTTTAGCCAGTATTGAATTTGTCGCCAAAATCTTCTAATTGCTGGGCAGGCGTAAAAATAATGTTGGAACGACGGGGCAACTATCCCACATTTGACACATCGATCTAGGATTTGTTTGTTCCATTTTGCTGCCCTATGAGGTGTGATGTAATCCATATGTAATGTCCTAATCTGTGTTTCTCTGAGATGTACTGATAATGTTGCCTGTTTAGTGCGTTCTAAGCTGTCCACTATATCTTGGGATGTCAGTTCTATTGAGTTAGTGAGGTTATGTCTTGACAGTATGCCAGTAAGTATAAAGGATTCGTCCTGCATCACAATACGTGAGTAGAATTGGGACAAGGAGAATATGCCCATACGAAACAACGTCTGGGAAGTGGCAAAAGGCGATTTCTCCCAGAATTTTTCACACCTTGACTGCATGGTTAGAATATAATCCCTCAATTGCAGATAGGCATAAAAATGGCGATTGGGAATTTGGTACTTAGTTCTCAGTTCCTGAAAGGAGCGTACTGTGTGTTGTAGTGGGTCCAACATATCTCCAATAGTTGCAAAGCCCAGCCTCTTGGCTTTAGACAGGCACGTAAATTCCTTAGCCTCAGGATGTTGCAGCCTCCAAATATCACAAACATCTAGGTCCTTATCAAACATGTTAAATATTTTTGTTTCATAATTGGCTTTATAATTTTTTCTAGGATCTGTTAAACTATGAGGTTCCAGCCATTGTCTATCTACACTATGCGTAGGGGAGATGTTGAAATCTCCTCCCAATATCAGGTTAAGACCTAGATATGGGGCCAATCTTTGCATCAGATCCCGCCAAAATTTCATGTCTCTGTGATTGGGGGCATAAATATTGCAGAATACGTAATCTACTGAGTTAACCTTGGCGCGCACTATCATATATCTGCAGTCAGGGTCTAGATACTTGTGTTGGATAATAGCCTCCACCCTTTTCCAAAATACAATAGCCAGTCCACGGCTAGCCTTAGTGTGGGAGAGAAATGTAACCTGGCCTACCCAATCTTTTTGCAGTTTTTGGTGCTCTAGGTCTAATAGGTGCGTCTCCTGAAGCAGGGCAATATCTGCCCCCAGCTTCCTAAGGTGCGTTAGGACTGACTTGCGCTTTATTGCTGAATTGAGTCCACCTACATTCCATGTCACTAGCTTAAGCGACATCTTTACAATGTAAAGCTTTTGTGTGTCTTAGCGTATATAAAAAAAAAAAAAAAAAAAGGGGGGGGGGGAAGAGAGGAGGTGTAGGGAGAAAAGGAGCAGAGGAGATAAAATCAATATGCATACAGGGGCGGAGTCTGGTCATGATCAGAGATGGCTGCTAACTAACAGCTCCGTAGTCCCTTGTGTGTTTTCGCATATAAACCTACTGAATCGCCAATCACTCAGGCTACAATAAGCTATAATCCTGCTCCCTAGAGCCTAGGGTACTGCAGGCTTGACGGACATCTAATTTGGTGAAGCGCTACCCTTAATTATTTACCCTGCAACTGAGAGCCGCACGGAGTGAGGACTAAGACTGATCAAGGGGTACCTACTTGCGCAGGGACACTTACCGGAGGCAATCGGAGGGCTGCAGGACCTGTCGTATACCCCCTCAGGCCACCTGAAACATCCACTGAGCGTTGTCGGCTGTGCCGCGCCATCTTCTTCTTCAGCGGTATCAGAGCCGCGACCACGTGGCACGCAGCGGACACTGGAGTGTGCAACCCTGACACCGAGTGCAGGCGAGGCCCTCTTCTACTATCGATCGTCGCTGGAGCTGTGTGGGAGAGAGGACCGGCCTTCTGCAGACGAGGAGTCCTGGCGGTTCTGCACGGAGAGTGGATGTGCCATGAGGGTGAGTCCGGCCGTTGGCCCACGCATTCTAACCTAATCACAGGCCTCAGCGGTGCTCTGGCCTTGCTCTGAGGTACTACCCACTTGACCCAGGAGGGTGAATATAACCGGGCACTATAACTCCGGTAACGGAGGACTTGCTCCCCCCTAAACGGACAGATTAACTTATACTGGGCCTCAATAAAGTCCGGACTTATACAGAAACGGTTAGGCATCATAAGAACCCCCAGCTCCCTTGGCCTTGCAGATACACGGGAATCCTGCAGTCATTAAACAGAGTGTAGTCACCCTACAGCAGCACATCACTAACACGACGAAGCCTACACCTGCCAAGTTTAATTTATCTGGTTTATGAAACAGGGCCTCTTTGCCTTTTGTACTACTAGGCCTCAAAATTGCAATGACTAGTAAAAGGAACTCTAAACCCCCTAAGACTTTACAGCCTTCTGTAATGGAAAATTACCTAATACCTGCTGACCCTGCTCAGTCATCTACTAAGTCAGTTCAAGACACAACAGGTCCCTCACCAGCTATCCATATCCAGGAGCATAGTTCCTCTATGAACTCTCACAGATATCTCACAAAGGATGACATTACTCATTTATCCTCTAAAGAGGACATTAAAAATGCTATGCTCGATTTCAAAAGCATGTTCGGGGAACTTAAAAGAGACATAGGAACCTTAAACCATCGTGTCACACAAATAGAGGAGAAGCAGGAATCGACTAACTCAGATGTGCAGCATCAAGCTAGTCTCTTGCAAGCGCAGGAGGGCACGGTTCAATCTCTCATGGACCGGGTAGAGGATTTGGAAAACCGGAGCAGGAGGAGTAATCTGCGTCTCCGGGGCATACCAGAGGTGGTTGACCCCCCAGCATTACAGCCCTACATTCAGGACTTCATTAGGTATCTGAAAAATAATGCTGCAGCTCAGGATATACAAATAGAGCGGGCACATAGAGCCTTACGCCCTAAGCCACCCAACAGGGCTCCCCCTAGGGATATCATAATTAAATTTTTATCTTTTCGGGACAAGGAAGAGGTGCTTAAACTAGCAAGGGCAAAACACCCAATTACTTTTAGAGGCACTGAGGTCCAGGTGTTTTCAGACTTGTGTCCTACAACACTGCAAAAGCGGAGAGACATGAGACACATTACCTCAGCGCTGAAAGAGAAAAACATCACATACAGATGGGGATTCCCTACCTGCTTGATCGCTACAAAAAATAATGTCTCTCACACCCTCAGATGCCCTGAAGACCTTCCTGGTTTCAGCCAGGCCCTGGGCTTGGGCCTTGAACTCCCACGTCATGATGACTTACCCCGCAGGGCCCCTGCTGGCAATGAGCATGAGGTGGCCCTTCAGCACCGTGGCTAATGCAGACTCAGTAGCTTAAAGCCTATTGTTTACTTTAGTATGTTGTTTTAGCTTTCTCCCTTCTTTAGGTTGCTTATGTTGGAGCTGAAAGAATCTGGACTTCTACTGGTCTAACGCCCAGGGCGAAACCCCGTTGTATCTCTTCAGAACTCTCAGGTCTTATATATTACATAATGTTTACATTATTTAAATGACTGTTTGATGTTTTTGCTGTTTCTTTTCTGGTTGATGTACTTATTTTTACTGTTATTGTGGCATTTTCAGCTTTCTGCTCACTTAAATTCACTAGTACACTTATGATTTCTGTCATGGCCCCTTATCTCACTGATAATGATTAGTCGCACTAGCACCCATATACCGGGGGGGGTAGGGGGTTTTGTAACGTACAAAGGAGCAGCTTCAGATCATTATCTTTGCCTGAGCCTCCAATACTTGAGGATGATGCAAATCTGCGAACCCCCTAATGTGGGAATAGATAACACTACAATAAGATCTGGCCCTCTTTAGACACCCAGGATACATGAGCCCCACTGGTTTAAACCGCACTCTGAGTAGCCCCCTGAGTGACCCACTTCCCCTTGCTTTCCATATCACTTATATCTAGAATAGACATAGAATATTCATGGGGCCTTTACAACACAAAACTGCCCTGCAATCTCACAATCTTTCCACAGGGGCTTACATAGAGTTCAGATAGGAGCACGACTAGATAGTGACCTATCTGATTAGCGCTAATACTCCAATAATCCCAACTTGTATACCATAGGGAGTCAGCTCTAACAAATTTAATTCCAATTGTACCACAGGTTCAGTAAGGTTTCTACAAATCATATCAAAAGTTTATGTTAACATGCGATACACACAGGGACAACTACCCCTGATATTTGGTTGTATTCTTTGTATTTCTTTATGATAGAACTGTTTGTTTTAATTGTTTTTGTTGCTCTTTAACGTTGCACATTTCACAATACACGTTACTCATTTTTCTTCCTATCTATCTTGCTAGGCAAGATCTTTCATCCCTACTCCCTTACTGCTTTCCCTGATCTTTCTCCCTTCTCTTCATTCGTTTCATTCTTCCTCCTTTTCCCCCCTTCCCCCTTTTTTTTTTTTTTTTTTTCCCCTTATCCTCCCTTTCCTCCCCCGGAGGACCTCCTTTCTGCACCCCCCTCGCATAACTACTTATAGGGGATTATGGCGAGCCAGACTGATAGGCGCAAACCGCTCCCGCTCGAACTTTTAACGATCAATGCGAAGGGGCTTAATAGTCCTTCCAAACGCGCCATTGCACTGAGAGATCTACATAGAATGGGCGGTGACCTGGTTTTTATCCAGGAAACGCATTTTGAAATAACAAAGGAGACAAAGTGGTCAAGTCGTCAATACCCTCTGGCTTATTTCGCCTCAGCTGCAAAAAAAACAGAATGGAGTGGGGATTATTTTTAGCGCAAGGGTACCCTTCCAGCTTACATGTAGTTACAAGGACCCTGAGGGTAGATTCTTGGTGCTCACAGGCACCATACATAGCAGGCCTATCACGTTAGCCAACTTATACTGCCCGCATGCCTCCCAGCACCTCTTTCTCCAGAAGGTCACCCGTAAAATTTTGGAGATGCAAATTGGAATCCTGTTTCTTGGCGGGGATTTCAATGCCCCCCTCAATCCCACCCTTGATACCTCCAACGGTCTCTCCAGCACCCCGCATAAGATACTTAAGCGTATGTCTGCCTCACTAGCAGAGATGGGAATCCATGACATTTGGCGTACACACCACCCATCGGACAAAAACTTTACTTTTTACTCATATCCCCACGGCAAATATTCCAGGATAGATTACCTGCTCACAGATTCCATTGGGCTGACTATCGTTAGATCTAGCAATATATCTGCAATCACCTGGTCCGATCATGCACCAGTACGCTGCACCATTCAATGGCCTAACACGCCAATCACTCCCTTTGTGTGGAGACTCGATGATACGCTCCTTGACGATCCGGTGTTCAACACAGACCTCAGGAGCTCTCTGACTGAATTCTTCCGCTTGAATGCGAGCGAGGAGATCAGTAGTCCTATTGTTTGGGAAGCACATAAATGCACGATAAGAGGGCTCCTGATCGAACGTAAAGCAAGACTTAAAAGACTGAGGAGAGAACGCTATGACAATCTATTGAAACAAGTTGAAAAATGGGAACAATGTCATAAGCGAACCCCACGTGACGAATCTAGTCTGGCACAACTAAACGCGGCCAGAAGGGATCTCCTGCGGTTCTTGCAGGAGGATTACCAGAAACAGACCCTGCACTTACGGCAGATCTATTATGAGCAGGGTGATAAGCCTGGGAAACTGCTCGCCAGGGCAGTTGCCAGGAAAAAGATTAAAGCCTATGTTCACCATACTGTTACCGCAGACGGAGGCGTCCGAGCGGATGCAGACTCTATCGCTGCGGATTTCAGGAGATACTACGAACTCCTCTACAATTTGGAATGCCCTGCAGAGGCCGGGGGGGGTATCCCCCGCTCGCCTCCGTGCAGAAAGTGAGATCAGTGCTTATCTTCAAGCTGCTGACCTTCCTGTGATATCAGAGGATGACAGGAAACGTTTAGAGCTTCCAATCTCTTCAGACGAGGTCCAACGAGCTATTAAAGATCTCCCAGCGGGCAAAAGTCCTGGACCTGATGGGTTTGGCCTGAAATATTATAAAGTATACTCAGATGTTATCGTTCCGGAGCTGACAAACTTGTTCGCCTCCTTGCCGGAATCTTCCAGACTACCAGGCTCTATGTTGGAGGCACATATAGTGGTAATTCCCAAGCCTGGGAAACCCCCTGACAGGCCTGAAAATTTCAGGCCCATCTCCCTCCTCAACTCCGACGTAAAAATCCTGGCGAAGATCCTTGCCACTCGATTGAATAAGCTCCTTCCTGAGTTGATCTCTGCTGACCAGGTGGGCTTTGTGCCCGCCCGGGAGGCTAGAGATAATACTCTCAAAGTGCAGCAATTAATAACCTATGCCCGTGCACACAATCTACCGCTTACCCTGGTCACAACTGACGCTGAGAAAGCGTTTGACCGGGTTAGCTGGAACTTCATCCGATTGACGCTGGCCAGATTCGGGTTTGGACCCGGGTTTATCAAGGTGGTCATGTCCTTGTACTCAACTCCGAACGCCCGCGTGAGAGTTAATGGCACCCTTTCCGAGACATTCTTGATCAGGAATGGGACGAGACAGGGGTGCCCCCTGTCACCTCTCCTCTTCGCTATGGCGATTGAGGTTCTTGCAAACAAGATCAGAGCTAACCCGGCGGTGAAGGGACTAAGGGTGGGCAGTTCAGAACATAAGCTCTCGATGTACGCTGACGATGTCTTGCTCACTTTAGCGGACTCGGCTTCGTCACTGGATGCAGTTTTAGGGGACTTCAGAGAATACGGAGGTATGTCTAACTTCCTTCTCAATCCACTGAAGTCTGAAATCTTGAACATCACTGAACCCCCGGACAAATTTGCTCAATCTACCGCAAATTGCCCGATAAGAGTTGCAACTCACAGTATCACCTACTTAGGTGTTATTATCACTCCCGACACCTCTGAAATCATTGACCTTAACTATAAAAAAATCAGTGATGAGATCGCTGGGGATTTATCCAATTGGAAAAAAAAGTCGCTTTCTTGGATGGGTAGAATAGGAATCGTTAACATGAATGTTCTCCCACGAATTCTTTATATTATGCAGACTATCCCAGCGACCGCGGCTTCCCACTACCTTCAACGCTTACAAGCGGACATGGAGGCATACATCTGGAATGGTGTGAGGCCTAGGATCAGAAGATCCACTTTATACATTCCCAGAGATAGAGGCGGACTGGGTGTCCCGCTCCTAAGAGAATACCAAAAAGCAATATTTCTTCAGAGGATCGTAGAGTGGAGTCGGAACTCCCATGATAAACATTGGATACAGATTGACAACGAAATCCTGCAGCGAGGTAACTCTGGAGCCCTGGCCTGGATCTCTGCTCGGAGCCGCCCACGAGTTCTTGCCTCGTACCCACTGATTAATGACACTCTGAGAGTGTGGGATAGGGTGTTGGATGAAGGCGCTTATGTGTCCACTCGCATCTCACCAAATATCCCCTTGCGGGAAAACCCTGATCTAGGAATGGAAGTCCCGAGACGCTATACGAGGACAGGCTACGCCTTATCTGAAACTGCTTTTTCAAATGCTCTCCAGAGCAATAAACTTAAAACACAAGCGGAACTTGCCGGGTTGGATCAGATCACCTTCGCTTCTTGGTACAGGATGACACAAGTCACTCATTTCTACAATACTTGCAGGGATCGAGGTGCATTGGCAAGGAATAGAACACCCTTTGAGGCTCTATGCACGATGCAGCAAACGCCGACTCACCTCATCTCCCATCTGTACCAGCTCTTGCTGAGCAAGGGCAATGCTGTCCTCCCGACTTTTGCTCCTCAATGGCAAAGTGACCTGGGAATAGACATTTCTGACGGGGACTGGCTTAAGATCTTTCGAAAGATGAAGAGGGCCTCGGTCTCCGCTCGAATCTTGGAAATGCACTACAAATTAATTAGTAGGTGGTACCTAACACCTCAGAGATTGCAGAAAATCTACCCCAACACTGACGGGAAATGCTGGAGGGGCTGTGGTGAAGAGGGTTCCCTCCTCCACATTTGGTGGAACTGTCCCCGAAAAACACCATTCTGGGGGGAGGTGCTGGGAGAAATGAGCAAAATTTTGGGAACCATTATACCCCCCAAATCAACATATCTGATTTTTCATGACCTGCCTAAGGTAGTAGGAGTAGATAGGCACATTCTTTTTCTTATAATGTTGGGCGGCGCGAAAGGACTCATCCCCGCACACTGGAAAAGCCCTCAGATTCCGACTATACAAGAGTGGAGACATAAAGTGGGGGATCTCCTTAGGCTGGAGCGATTTCACTTTCTCAAAACTGGGAGGCTTGCCACACATGAGATGATGACTCTAACCTGGGAGGGCAAAAGGCCATAACTACCAATCATATGGCTTTGTAACGCCATTTAGAAATTCTCCACCGGGCGGCTTCCTTTACCTTTCCCTGTACCCCCTCCCCTATCCCCCTCCCCCCCCTTTTTTTTTTTTTTTTTCTCCTCTCTGGCCTGACTTCTTTTGTTCTTCCTTCAACTCTCTCTTTTCTTTTCTGTCCAAATAAGACGTCAGACCTGGGGTCATATTCGGCAGCATGAATCAAGCGTGCCGAAAATTGATTTTGTATAACTCTGTCTTAATATCTGATGTCAAATTCCAAAGTTTATGTTCTAACTGATTATAGTAAACTAAAGCCACTAGCTAGTTGCTGGTGGACACAAGCTCATGACTCTGCACTGTTCTCAAAATGAAGAAAGCAAGAAAATGATAAATATGTTGGACTAACATACTCATAGCACTTTATCTTTGGATAAACTGTACCAAGTTTTACTTGCTAACATTGTTGGGGGGATGCTCGCGGCCTAGTGCTGTGGGCGGGACTCCTGCACTTTGTTTGTTTACTCAATGTACATTGTTTTCCAATGTCTGTATATCTTGCTAAACTTAATAAAGCTTGTTTAAAACTAAAAAAAAAACAAAAAAAAAAACAATATGCATAATAGGGAGGAAACAGAAAGCGGGGATCTGGGGGGTAGCATACCTTGATATTTGAAAAAACCTTACAATGCAGACAATTTCATGACTTTTTACCACAAATACATTAAATTGGGCTGTCCCATGATAATTGACAGTTAGGGTATTCGACATTCTATTGGTATTATTCCAGCATATGAGACAGCAAGGTTTGCAACATGTTGGGTCGGATGGGCTATCCAAGTTATGCCCCTTACAAAAGTGAATAACATTATGAACAATGACTCTCTGTTTCCTAGTGTCAGAGTTTGTGTTCTCTGTATGAGCGGTCCCACCCAGTAATGTGGAGATGGTTATTGATAAGTAAGATATTATTGTAAGATTTAAGGTGTTAAAGAATATTTTCCTCTCCTCTCTAAGGTGGCAAAGGGGTATATGATTGTACTCGCAAGAGTTTTGCTTTGTATATAGCTCATCTTTGTTGCCTAGGAGGGGTCCTCGAAGTTCGTAACCTTTTTGGTGTAGTTTCCCAGAGCCATATGAATTAGGTCTGATAGTGTATACAGTGTAAATAGCAATAGTAAACATCAACATTTCAAACATAATAGTAAGCGTCATTTGTGTCTAAACATAAGATGATATGTAAAGCGGGATATAAAGAAAACAACAAAAAAAAACATAACATGAGAACTTAACAATCTATAACTTATTAACATTACCCAGTCGGCCTGTCCAGACCTCCACCTTGAACCAAATGTCTGTTTAGTCTCAGGTGATCCACCATACCATGTGGACTCATCAGTCAAACAGGATAAAGCCATCTATCCTGTCTTTTGAGGATTCAAAAAGCTGAACTTAAAGTCCCTTTAAGGGGCACTGAGAAGCTGTATCAGGGTGGTGGTTGATGTTGCTCAGTAGCCAAATAGGATTTCAGTGCCTGTGGAGAGTGGAAAAATGAGCCGCAACTTTGCGGGGAATAGTAAGGCGGCTTGTCTTCCTTGTTCGTGCAGTTGGGAGCACAGTGGTGCAAATTCTTTCCTTTGCTTTGACACCTCCATAGAAAAATCTTGAAAGAGGAATAATCTGGAGCCCTCATAGAGTACCTCTTTATGTGTCCGATATGCTCTTAGAATTTTTAGCTTTTCCTGGAAGTTCAGGCACTTGAATATGACCTGCCTTGGTTTGGAGTGCATTTGCTCCAGGCCCCTCTCTGGACCCATTCGATGCGCTCTTTCCACATCTATCGGGAGGATGTCTGCATGTATGCCTAGAAGTTTAGGAAATGTGAGTGCTGTAAACTCTAGCAGGTCTTTGCCCTTGATGGATTCCGGAATTCCCACTATGCGCAGGTTGTTGCGACGACTTCTATTCTCTAAGTCGTCGATGCGCTCTTGCAGTTGTTGTGTTTTCTTGGTCAATTGTTTAATAGCCACATCAGCCACTGATTGTCTATCTTCTGTATCTGATATGCGGTTTTCTGCCGCAGTCAACCGTGAGGAAAACTGCCTAATTTCACATGTTAAGGTATCAACCCCTGTTTGCAGAGAGTCCATTTTAGGGAGAAAAAAGGACTTTAGTTCTTGCAATAAAGCAGTGTGGTCTAGGTTTTGGCCCATATTCTGATCCATAAGTGGTGGATTTTCAACGTGTATGTCAACTGTGTGCCTTTGTTGCCTTTTGTTATTATCTGCCGTTTTTGACCTGTGTGACATATCTGCAGCAGCAGGGGAGGGCAACTTGAAGAAAAACTTGTCCACTTTCATCAGCCCCAATGTATTCACGTTTGATATGCTAGAGTATGTAAAAGTTCGAGACAGCAATCTGTTACAAAGGGGGAGAGATTGGTTGTGTAAATATCAGGATTCTGGCGATTTATCAAGCTCAAGAGATCCGGGAGCCAAATGGTGCTGTGCAGTGAGGGGCTTTTTGGGTTAGATGGACGTGGTGCAGACAATTAGGGTGTGGAGGAGTTTCAAATAACAGATGGTAAGTTCAAGGCCCTCACACCCCCGTTCCCAAACAGACACCAAGTAAATTAAAGTTACGTTAGGAGCACAAAAGTCCTTACTAGTGATTCCTTGTTATCTTGTCTCTCAGCATAAAGAGAGGGCCGTGTAGCGGGGTATAGTCACAGCCGGGAATAAGGCCTAAAGATTGTGCGTTGCTTAGGCGCTTCAGAAGGACCCGTTGTTATGTGTGATATATCCCAGTGTAGCTGTTTTGCGCTGCTTTTACAGCGAAAAAGTGTTTGAGTGTCTCATATAGTATATTACAGCTTACGTGTCTGCTAGCGGTTCTCCGGTGGCCTTCTAGTATCTCCTCTATTCGGGGTTGTGTGTTCCCGTGTGATCAGATTCAGGGGGCACTTTCGAGGGTGCTGTGTTTCACCGTGAGGATTTGCTGTCTCAGCGGGGTCCAGTTTTTCTGTGCGGTAGTCAGTATGCTCGGTATGTGAGCCAAGATGGCGGTGTGACGCAGTAGTGTGGATCCTTATTTTCAGTGGGCTCCCGGTTGCTAGATCGAGTGGAGTGATCTGCACTCTGCTAATGGTAGCCAGCGTTGCCACAAACAGCCTGGCAATTGATCAGAGTGGGGTTAGGCAGGAAAAATTAGCGTTTTTAAGTTGCTTTAATTCCGATGTACGGAGCTCTCTAGAGATGCGTCTGCCTATGAGGTCCCGCCCACCGGAAGACCAGTGGAATATATTCTAAGTATTTCTAAATAGATATTCCTATATATATCTGTATATATCTATACCTAAATATAAGATATATATATATATATATATATATATATATATATATATATATATATATATATATATATATATATATATATATATACAGTATATATATACATATACTGTACCAAAAAAAACATCAGATATATGTAGAAATAGTTATTTCTGAATAAATAGAACATATTCAGTTATGTAAAGAACATTGAAAAACTAAATATTCATAGTTTCATGTTGGGTTAGTGCTAATGAGATTCTGATCGTGTTTGCGCAAGAGTGAGGTGTTTTTTTGTCTCCATTGACTTCTATAGGGGAATTCACGTATGTGATATTCTAATGTCGGATTTTTGTACTAGTTGTGTTACCGCAAAAGAGAAAACTGATTTATTTCAACTTGTAATATGGCCCTTAAGATGTATTAACAGGTAGAAAACCCTTTATCCAAACTGCTTGGTACCCAAAAAGGATTGGATTTTGGAATAGTCTGGATTTTTGTTTATTTGCATCGTTAAAGGGACACTGTACCCAAAAATTTTCTTTTGTAATTCAGAAAGAGCATGCAATTTTAAGCAACTTTCTAATTTACTCCTATTATCAATTTTTCTTCGTTCTCTTGCTATCATTATTTGAAAAAGAAGGCATCTAAGCTTTTTTTGGTTTCAGTACTCTGGACAGCACTTTTTTATTGGTGGATGAATTTATCCACCAATCAGCAAGGACAACCCAGGTTGTTCACCAAAAATGGGCCGGCATCTAAACTTACATTCTTGCATTTCAAATAAAGATACCAAGAGAAAGAAGAAAATTTTATAATAGGAGTAAATTAGAAAGTTGCTTAAAATTTCATGCTCAATCTGAATCACGAAAGAAAATTTTGGGGTACAGTGTCCCTTTAAGATGGGACAGTTTGGAGAGGGGATGGAATCAAATGTAAACAGTATATTATGTCATTTAGGCAATATTTACATGTCATAATAACGTTTATACATGTAAGATAATAGTTTGATATAATGCTTGATACTTTTGTATACAAAGTACCCTCAGAAAGATAGTACAGTAATCAGAAATATTTGTTGTTTTAATAAATATAGGCTATTATTAGAATTTTAGAATAGAAAAAAAACAAAAACCCAAAGACACAGGCAGAGGAAATTGTGACTTATACACAGCGTAAAATAGTAATTTTTTATAATTTTATTTTTAACAAAATATTAACTAAAAAGTTTGGATTTCAGAATAAGGAATGTTTTGTTGGAATTCTGGATTTGGGGATTTGTACCTATACTTTTAACTTGTACGTTTGTGTGTCATCTCAATCTATGAGCTTTGAGCTAGCGAACACCGTAGGAAACAATGGGATGCACACATAACTAGAGGGAAGCAGGGAATAACCCCAATATTATGCTTAGAAAATTTACTTAGGGCTACATTACAAGTCACGCTCTATTCAGCGCTCCAGCTCGAGTCTAAACATCTCTAGAAATAATGTTTTTGAGAGAGCGGGTTAGCATGTGTATTACAAGTAGAAAGTAAATGGCTTGTGCATGAGTGAAACCTGACACTCTCTAACTTCAGTACCTCGGATATTGCGACCGCTCTAACTTATCCTCCCCATAGACTTTAATGGAGAAAACAGAAGAAAGAAACCTAACACTTATTCCTAGTGCGCTAGCCCAACAGAAGTTATTAATATTTCATATTCCAATGTTCTTCACATACAGGACAATGTTATTTTTATTTTAAAAACACATTTCTGTAAATATATCTGTATATACCTATACATTTTCCTATATAGGTATAGATATATATTTTAAATTAACATTATCACATATACTGTATATAGAAATATATGTTTAAAAATAAAAATTACATTTTTTTTCTATGTGTAGAAGATAGGAACGTAAAATATGTGTAACACGCTTCGGGATTTCGCGCTGTAGGTCTAATCGTGTTACAGTTAGCAAACATGAAAAATGTATTATCTTAAGGAGCATTATTGAAATATTAAATATTAAATAATATTAACAATATTTCTTAAAAATATATTATAGATACTGCAAATATATATATATATATATATATATATATATATTCATTAATTATTTAGAATATTTTAGTACATCTATAATCATTTTTTAATAATTATTAAAAAAAAAATCATATTTTATAGATAATATTTCAATAACAATTTTTTCATGTGCGCTAACCGAATACCGCGTTAGACCTAAAGGGTGAAACCCGAAACGCATTACACATATTTTACATTCCTATGTTCTTCACATAGAATATTTTTTTAATTATATATATATATATATATATATATATATACATATATGTATATATATATATATATATATATATATATATATATATATATATATATACTGTATATATATATATATATATATATATATATATATATATATATATATATATATATATATATATGTGTGTGTGTGATAAGGTAAATGTAAAATATATATCTATACCTATATATCTATAGGAATAGATATATATGTATACGTATATAAAGATATATTTTGAAAAATGTATATACAGTAAAACATATTATTATTCAATATTAATATAGAATTATTATTTAGACACACAAACATATATATTTGCAGTTAAATAAATGGCCATATACCATATACATTTTTATTTTTATTAAAAAAAATATGAATATTTATATGAATAATTTTTTATCAAATAGTGTTTATAGGAAGGCTACAGTTTATTTTAAGGAATTTATGTTGTGTTTGGTGCAATTTTAATTCTAGCCCTAACCCTTTAAGCGAGGTCTTAAGTTGAGCTAACCCAACACTTGTTAAATTCGATTGAGCTAGAGCAAACGCATTTACGTTCAACTTGTAATGCACATGCAAATTAACATGATCATGATATTCTAATATCGCTTGCGCCCAAACGTTAGCGTTTCTACTTGTAATTTAGCCCTTAGTATTTAATGTCCCTTTAACTTCAAAATTCATGTTCAACCTGTCATAAAAATATTTGCACCAAAGTGCATCAAAATCAAGATAAATGCATCAAATAATTATCTAAGATGTAGTAATTAACCATTAGATATATTAAGCTTTATAGTACAAAAAGAAATACTGTAAAATGAAGCTGCAACACTAAAAGATTATTATACAATTATCAATTATAATACCATTTTGAAGGGTAGAAAAGGGTGGGGCTAAGTAAAAGTAGAAATGAAAAGCATCATGTGATGCATATTGTATCTACTTTGGTGTTGAACAAATGATAAATGGAAGTATTTGCTCCATCAATGCTTTAAAGTTCTTAACAGACAGCTGATCGCAAGCGTATGAAGCCTTAAATTTGATGAATGGATGTGTAACCAGTGCAGCAAGGCTCAGCGGACCTATTAAATCCGCTGATTGTCTAAATGTTAAAGCTTTGATAAATGAGTCCCATTGTGTTGAGTCAGCACTAGTGCCAGAACTTGTAGAAACGCAGATTTGGTCATTTTAGGGTGCTCTGCAGGATGATGCAAAATTTGGAGCATGACATAAAAATGTTTTTGTTTATACTTTTATGCCCTGTGCTACCTAACTTGAGTGTTATGGTAAATATGATTTGCCTCTAGCCTACTCCTCTTAACGCTGCCCCCCCCCCCCCAGGACAGTGAGCATGCTTCTCTTGTAATTTGTTAGGTGAAAAAATGTCCTACTCTTAATATGTGCCAGTTTTTTTTTATCACAATCTAAATTCTCTATACTTAAAGAAACATTTAGCAACACATTTTGTGCCACTTTTCACTTTAAATTCCATGTCTAAAAGAACTTGATAAACTCCGGACAACACTGACTGACTTATTAGCCAGTACCCCCCAAAATAATTCAAAATTAACATTGATTTTGCACATGGAAAAAACACACCGACATTACCCCTGTTATATTGGATAACATTAGGAAACAATACTAACATATACTTCCTAATATCCTAGTCCCCATGCCCTTACCTGAATACCTCTTGGAAGAAGAGATTGCATACTAGTATATTAGAATTATGTATTCACTGTATTCACTGGCAGTTTCTAATGCTGTTTTAATAAACAAAAGCATTTATACTAAATTGTTAGTTATGCTAAAAAAAACTATTATTACAAACTTCTGATACTATTAAATCTATGGGGTCTAATTAATGGAGCTTACTGCACCAATATAGGTCAGACGTCGGCAGAATCAAATTGAATCCATAGATCTAGGAGTAGTATTTAAGCCCCTTGGGTGATTATTGTGGTACTGCTGCCAAGACAAACTCAAAAAGAATTTTGGAGAAAAATAATTGTTACGCCATTGGCTGTCAGGATTGTCTTCAATACTCTGTACAACAATGTACTGCAGAGCAGCTGTCGCTGGCAGCAAAGGGGTTAAAGGGAGCTGCAGCAGAAGAGGTGCTGTACATGATCAACTTTTTATAAGAGGAAAAGTAACATAGGTGAGAAAAGAGAAAGTATTTTATTAATATGTACAGACATCTTTCCTTGTCTTACATTGCATGTTTAAAGGGACAGTCTACCTTGGTCAGCGTAAAGTCTAACCTTAGATTAAGCTGTAAATAGCCTCCATCACCTTTTCTATATCATGCAGCAGGAACAGTTAAAAAGTTATTTTAAAATGAATATTGTTTCTGGACACTTTGAAATGGCTGCCAAGCTCAGCCCACTGATGACATCATGATCTGGGCTTCATATGACATCCAATCACAAAAGGCTCACTAGTTGGATTCAACAGATTGCCAATGCTATTCAGTGCCTAGATGCAGCCCAGATCGTGATGTCATCAGTGGGCTGAGCTCGGCATTTCAAAGTGGCCAGAAACAATATTCATTTTAAAATAACTTTTTTACCGTTCCTGCTGCATGATATAGAAAGGGTGCAGGGGGCTTTTTGCAGCTTTATCTAAGGTAAGACTTTAAGATGACTAAGGTGTAGATTGTCTCTTTAATGCTGATAACACATACTAAGATGGACTTTTTTGTACACAGTATGTTTGTTTTGGAAACAATTTTTTATACACTAGTTGCATTACAGAGGAGTATTTGCTTTACATGTCCCCAGTGTGCATGTATGTTGCATACACAGCTGCTTATTGCTGCATACACTCCATTCATCCTTAATTGAAAGGCAGTTTATGGAAACCAATCAAAGATCAGCACCAGAGCTTGCATGCAGTGCCAAAAAACAAAAGTTAGATAGCCATTATAAAAACAATTATTATATAGTGACATGTTAAAGTATCTTGGACTCTATATATCTCCTTATACTAGAATCTTAAATGATATGTTCTGCTTTTTCGTAATAAAGTTTATATATTTAAGTTCTAGGTTGTTCTTACTATAAATTTGTCTCAACTGATATTTCTTATGTAGAACACTTCATCGCATACAACAAACCTGTCTTTGACATAGGGGCCCATATACTAATCTGCGGATGCAGCTGTTTCCACGAGAGCCTTCAGGCGGTGGCGGATAGCAATTATCCCGATCGGATACGATCAGTATGATTGACACCCCCTGCTAGTGGCCGATTGGCTGCGAATGTGCAGGGGGCGGCATTGCACAAGTATGTTGGGCAGATATGATACGCAATAGTGGATCATGTCCGTCCGACATATAATAAATCTATCCCATAGTCTCAGAAGTCACAACATCTAAATTAAATCTTGTATTTAATAAATATTTTGGATTCTAACTTGGCTTGGTTTGTACATTAGTTTGCTGTGAGCAGGAGGAAAACTTTTGTTTTCAATCATTTTTAGATCAAATGATATCTAAGCAAATGAGAAATAAGTAGTAGAAGACATACTATTGCAAAAAAGTCACTGTGAGTATAACGCATATTGGAAAAATGCCAAATTCATGTAGTCTGGGGAATATGAAAAAAAAATAATTATTCAAATGAAATTTTCCATCTTAAGCTTTACCTTAGAAAAATATAATAGAAGCTATGGTGTGCTACATGCTACTTTGAGCTCAGCGTAATCCATATCACTTAACCTGGTATTAAAGGTCAACAGTTAAAAAATTTAAATAAAACACTTGCTTCCAATACATGGCTAAATTAGCAAATCCACTTAATGGCTTATGACTTCATTCAGACCCATAATTCATTCTGTTCTACAGTTACTAGTAATTCCTGTAATCTTAAAGTGAAGGTCAATTTTGACGAATAATTGCCCGGTTTTTAATAATCCTATTAAAAACAAGGGCACTTTAATTAATCAAAACTGACATTTCAAAAACTTACCTTTTAATTCTGAAAGCTGCTCCATCGATTCCCCCGGCAGTCGAAAGCCTCTGCTTACATCAGGAATGACGAACCCGGCTTCCTCCAATCATGCCGTTCCCCCCAAGGGGATCATGGCCTGAGGGAACACCCTAATTGGATGAAGCCGGATTCGTTATTTTGGACCCGCGAAGAGGACTTGTGATGGGCTGTCAGGATTTACCTGTTACCTCCCACTTCTGTGTCATCATTCATCCTGCCCTTTAAATCTTAGCTACGCCCTGTTCCTAGTGCTTAGTATTGTTGCACCTGTCCATAAGGTTACTGCTAACTCAAAGCTCTCCTTGTATATTTTAGTAACTCTCACTGTTACTTTTTCCACACATTCCTGGATTACAAAATTGCTGCAGCAAAGCTGCTTTCCTCTGTCTGGAGCTTGCACTATCTCTTAACATTATACAAATTCAACAAGTAGATTCTCTATCAAGTTACTTCGTATTACTGTCTCCCTAATTCCTCTTAGTGGATACTGGTATCCTGAATTTACGGAGCTTCACTAATCCTGCAGCCGCCAGAACTTACAATCTGTGTTTGTTTCTCACTCACTGCGGTCCGTCCGCCATCGTGTGACGTCATCTGTCACTCAAGGACCATCTACGTTCACACCCTCTCCTGCTCAGCTTAGCGGCAACAACAAACCGCTACCTTCCTCCAAATTCAGCTCTGTCAGCTCCGCTCCTGTCCGCGCAGCGTATTGCGCTTGTGTTCAGGTAACAGTGAATTCCTTATTACAACTTTTAGGATTCACATCTAATCCTGCATTACATATGATAATTGCTGGAATTTGGTAAAGGCTAAATCTGTTGTCATCAGAACTAATTACTGTATGGTTCAATACGAATTCATTCCCTGTTTGCTTGTTACATTCATTCATGCATAATGTAATGCCATAATCGTTACATTCTGTTACTACCTTAATTAATTCCACAGTGCTAATACAGTTATTGAATTGAAGCAGTCAGTAACTAAAGCTTTGTGGTACAAACTTAACAAAAGGTCTGCAGCTGGGTACAGAAATACCTTTATCCAATACTTTGGATTCACTGACAGGGAAATAACCCTTACAGAATACTAAGCCCGAAAGATGTCTGAACCAGCAGACCTGTCACAATTCGTATACTCTTTATCTCAAAGAGTTGATCAAATGGGAATATCTCTCAGGGAACTTGAGATTGAGAACCAATCTCTGAGAAGGATAATAAGAGAATCTTTGGCACTCAAATCTGAATCACTACCTGAGCCAACTGTCTCTCTCCCAGAACCTTTTTCTGGCAACAGAAAGCAATATCGTCAGTTCAAGACTGCATGCAAGCTCCTATTTCATTTGAAACCAAAAACTTATGGTACAGAAAGAGTAAAAGTACTCACAGTCATTTCCTTTCTCAGGGGTGAACCCCGAGTATGGGCTGATGCCACCTTTGAGACAAATCAACCCATATTAGGATCCCTAGATGACTTTTTCACCCATATGGATGAATTATACTTGGACTCTGATGCTCAGTTGTCTGCTGAGACTTCTATGCGTAATTTGAAACAAGGAAAACGTGTTGTGGAGGATTATATTACGGAGTTCAAGCAATATGCTCGAGATTCACAGTGGAATCAAATAGCCCTTCGCAACCAGTTCAGATTAGGTCTCGCTGACAAAGACCCTAGAAAATCTGATGTCTCTTGTCATACAAATTGACAGGAGATTAAGAGAGAGAAGGTCAGAAAGAGGTCATTTTGAGCCTGTAGTTAAGGCTATACAATCCCCATCAACTTCCTTGTCTTCTTCTAAGACAACTCCAGAACCTATGGAGGTGGGACTAGCTAGAGCTCCACTGACACTCCAGGAGAGAACACGGAGGAGATTAAACATGCTCTGCATGTATTGTGCTAATTCCTCTCATTCAGTGACTGACTGTCCTCTTCTACTGAAATCCAAGAAAAGTAAGTGCAATTCCTTCACTACAATCCCACTTTCTGAAGTCCCTAACACTTACTGTAAACTTTCCTTGTCTTTGCAGTGGGACCTCCGAAAACTACAGACTGAAGCCATTATAGATACAGGCACCTATGGGAATTTCATCGATTTGTCCATTGTTAAAAAAAATAAAACACCATGTGTGATTAAGCATACCCCTGTTTCCATTCGTGTCATTGATGGTTCTTCAATTTCTAGTGGTAATATCACACATCAGACCATACCCTTGCTAATAACTACATCACAGGGACATGCTGAAATGTTAGTATTTGATGTTTTGCCTTCACCAATTTTTCCTATTGTTTTAGGAGTCTCCTGGTGTAAAATACATCAACCACAGATAGACTGGCTATCTTTACAGGTAAAGCTGTCCTCCGCACACTGTCTGCAACATTGTTTATCTAAGCATAGCCTTCTATCACTTTCAACCGATGTACCACAACTTCCTGAACAGTACTCAGATTTCAGTGATGTTTTCAGTAAAATTGAGGCGGAATCGTTACCCCCACATCGAAAATACGATTGCCCAATTGACATCAAACCTGGTTCTTCCATTCCATTTGGTCGTCTTTACCCATTATCCACACCTGAACTTGAACATCTAAAACAGTACCTAGAGGATAATATTCGGAAGGGATTTATTCGTCCTTCAACATCTTCTGCGGGCGCAGGTATGTTTTTCGTGAAAAACAAAGATGGATCTCTTCGGCCCATCATTGATTATAGAGAACTAAACCAACGCACAATAAAAAATCGATACCCTCTCCCTCTGATCCCTGAGCTCATAGAGCGTTTACAGGATGCCACCATTTATACTAAATTAGACCTACGAGGTGCATACAACCTTGTCAGAGTACGTGAGGGTGATGAATGGTTGACGGCTTTCAGGACCAGGTACGGACTCTTCGAGTACCTAGTTATGCCATTTGGGCTTTGCAACGCCCCAGGAACTTTCCAACACTTCATCAATGATATTTTTCGTGATCTACTTGATGTCTGCATAGTAATCTATTTGGACGACATCCTTGTATATTCCAGATCTCTAAGTGCCCATGTGCAAGATGTACGACAAGTGCTATCACGTTTACGAAAACACAGATTACATGCCAAACTAGAAAAATGTCAATTCCACACAGATACAATATCATTCCTGGGCTATAACATCTCACCTAACGGAATCAGTATGCAAGAGGAGAAAGTGGAGACAGTCAGAAACTGGCAGACACCAAGGACTCGGAAGGAACTTCAAAGATTCCTGGGGTTCACAAATTACTACAGAAAGTTTGTGAAGAACTTTTCAAAGATAGCGAAGCCCCTATCCCAACTAACAAGTACCCAACAGAAGTTTCGCTGGACTCCTGAAGCAGATGCAGCTTTCGAACTTTTGAAAATTAAAGTCACCTCAGCACCCATTCTCCGTTTCCCAAACTCTGAACATCAGTATATCCTAGAAGTGGATGCTTCAGACTTTGCCTTAGGAGCCATCTTATCCCAAAAAGCTGGGGTTACTGAACCTATTCACCCCGTGGCCTTTTTCTCAAAGGTTCTTTCATCCTCTGAAAGGAATTATCCAATTGGAGAGAAAGAACTGTTGGCAATCAAGAAAGCTTTGGAAAACTGGAGACATTTATTAGAGGGCACCAAACTCCCCATCATCATATATACAGACCACAAGAATCTAGCTTTTCTACAAAATAGTAAAACATTGTCTGCTAGACAAGCACGATGGTGTCTTTTCTTCACCAGATTTAATTTCCATATAGTATATAGACCATCTTCCAGAAATGGAAAGGCCGATGCTTTGTCGCGGAAAGCTTCACCTCCTGATTATCATCATGAGTCAGTTCCTCTACTGCCTGCTGAACGCTTCCTAGGTATAACTACATATCTCACGAATACTATCAAGGAAGCGTACAGCTTAGATGAAGATCTAAAACATCATGATCTATCATTGGATTCAGATGGTCTGTTACTGCATTCTGGGAAGATATACGTACCACCAAGTATCAGAACTACCGTAATGAAACTTCACCATGAATCCCCACTAGCAGGCCATCCAGGAGTTAAAAGAACTTTGGAGACTCTTACTAGGTATTATTGGTGGCCATCAATGTCAAAATCCATAAAAGAATACGTCTCCTCCTGTATCGTCTGTGCTACTTCAAAGAATACCAAGTCTTTTCCTGTAGGTTACCTAATGTCTTTGCCCATTCCTTCACATCCATGGAACCACGTTTCCTTGGACTTCATTGTGGATCTTCCAAGATCATCGGGAATGAACACCATCATGGTCGTTATAGATCTCTTCACCAAGATGGCTCACTTTGTACCTTACAATAAGTTACCAACAGCAGCAGAAACAGCTAAGTTATTTCTGGATAATATTGTTCGTCTACATGGGTTCCCTAAGATCTTAACTTCAGATCGAGGGACCCAATTTACTTCACGCTTCTGGAGATCTTTAACATCTCTCCTCCAGATTGATCATCGTTTCTCAACGTCATTCCACCCACAGACCAACGGACAGGTGGAGAGGGTTAACCAATGGCTGGAACAATACCTTTGTTGCTTCTGTGCATACCAGCAAGAAGAATGGCTATCTTATCTCTCAATGGCAGAATTTGCCTTTAACAACTCAGAAAATTCCTCCACCAAGTCCTCCCCCTTCTTCGCTAATTTCGGCTATCATCCATGTCCTTATCCTACCTCTGGCTCTCTAAACAACACTTCAACTGCATGTCCCACTGCAAACGACTTTGTTGCTAATCTTCGTCAAAATTTCGATGCCCTAAAAAGTAACATCGCATCTGCTCAGGAAAGACAGATGCATTACTACAACCTCCGTAGAAGACCCGCACCTTTATACGAGATTGGTGACCATGTATGGTTATCTACGAAGAACCTAAAACTCCAGATTCCCAGTAAGAAATTGGGTGGCTTGTTTATTGGTCCTTTTCGGATATCCCGGATTGTCAATCCGAATGCTGTCACTTTGGATCTACCACCTACCATTAAAGTTCATCCTACTTTCCACATTTCTCTGTTGAAACCATGCAAGAATTTGAGCTCTCAAGGTGTAATCACTCCACCAATGGGAACATTTCCATCAACTGATGAGTATGAGGTTTCCTCAATTAAGGATTCAAGGCTTCTTAACGGACAACTACAGTATCTCGTAGCTTGGAAAGGATACCCTCCTGATGATGATTCATGGGAGCCCTCTTCTAATGTCCACGCTCCCCTGAAGGTATCTCTTTTCCATCGATGTCATCCAGATCGTCCAGCTCCTTGACTTTCGTTGTTCTTCCTTGGGGGGGGGGATGATGTCAGGATTTACCTGTTACCTCCCACTTCTGTGTCATCATTCATCCTGCCCTTTAAATCTTAGCTACGCCCTGTTCCTAGTGCTTAGTATTGTTGCACCTGTCCATAAGGTTGCTGCTAACTCAAAGCTCTCCTTGTATATTTTAGTAACTCTCACTGTTACTTTTTCCACACATTCCTGGATTACAAAATTGCTGCAGCAAAGCTGCTTTCCTCTGTCTGGAGCTTGCACTATCTCTTAACATTATACAAATTCAACAAGTAGATTCTCTATCAAGTTACTTCGTATTACTGTCTCCCTAATTCCTCTTAGTGGATACTGGTATCCTGAATTTACGGAGCTTCACTAATCCTGCAGCCGCCAGAACTTACAATCTGTGTTTGTTTCTCACTCACTGCGGTCCGTCCGCCATCGTGTGACGTCATCTGTCACTCAAGGACCGTCTACGTTCACACCCTCTCCTACTCAGCTTAGCGGCAACAACAAACCGCTACCTTCCTCCAAATTCAGCTCTGTCAGCTCCGCTCCTGTCCGCGCAGCGTATTGCGATTGTGTTCAGGTAACAGTGAATTCCTTATTACAACTTTTAGGATTCACATCTAATCCTACATTACATATGATAATTGCTGGAATTTGGTAAAGGCTAAATCTGTTGTCATCAGAACTAATTACTGTATGGTTCAATACGAATTCATTCCCTGTTTGCTTGTTACATTCATTCATGCATAATGTAATGCCATAATCGTTACATTCTGTTACTACCTTAATTAATTCCACAGTGCTAATACGGTTATTGAATTGAAGCAGTCAGTAACTAAAGCTTTGTGGTACAAACTTAACAAAAGGTCTGCAGCTGGGTACAGAAATACCTTTATCCAATACTTTGGATTCACTGACAGGGAAATAACCCTTACATGGGCGGAGGCAGTGCTGCAGTGGCTCTCAGGATTAAAAGGTAAGTTATTGAAGAGAACGCTTGAAATGTCAATTTTGATTAATTAAAGTACCCTTGTTTTTTATAGGATTATTAAAAACCGGGCACTAATTCGTCAAAATTTACCTTCACTTTAAATGTTGTATTAATTGCTCCATAACTTTTGTAATATATTTAATTACTGTCACTCAATGGACAGTATTTATGGCAAAAACCGTGACAAGAAAACATCTGGAGTATATTACTTATGATGTTCCTTGTTCTGCACTCTCTTGTAACTTTATTAATATAGACAGCAATCAAGGTTATTAGAACTCAGGCCCTACTAGACAATAATTTGGAATTAGCTTTTCCTTATTTTGATTCTTTTTTTAACGATTTATACCCATAAGTGACTTTTTTTAGAATACTTATTGTTTACAACGCACTATATTGAGTTGTTTATATTTACAACACTGTTTTTATTCATACATTTGCATCTTTAAATATAAAAAAAGTCTTCATTACTGTGAATATTAACCCCTTGAGTGCTTATGACGGCTCTGAGCCGTCACAGAGTTTCCCACTCTGGTGCTAACGACGGCTCAGAACCATCGCTAGCACTCTCCCACCTTGAAGGAGATCTGGGGGCTCCCACCCACTCCTACCCCAGCAATCGGGCCTGATTAGGGACAGGCATCCCTAGGGCTTCATGTTTTGTGTGGTGACGTCATGCGCAATGACGTGATGATGTCACTGTGCAACTTTATTAAAAATGTACAATACAAAGTATAGGGAAAGGGGGCATGCTGCTTAGACGCCTGTATCTCAGGCATCTAAGCAGCTACAGACCCCCAAGACCCATCGTTGGAAAGATAATCGCCTAACAGTGTAAGTCTTGGGGATCTGGAAAAAAAAATACAAAAGTTAAAAAATTTAAAAAACCCTTAAATCAACTTAGCACCCAGGTGGGAAAGTGCTTAGTACTCAAAGGGTTAATATTGAATCAAATGAATCTTTTTTAAGTTAGCTTCACCAATGAGGTATTTGATTAGTGTTTTTAAATTTTGGTTTTATATACAGACAATAAGTCTCTGGCTGAAATACATTAGACATGTATCTTACTCCATTGCCTAATTTTATGGACTGCTCCAATTTGTTAAATAGATGTTAATAAATGACACTCTGTTATTAACCCCCTAACTGCCACAACCCTAATACAATAAACTCAGCTATTAACTACCTAAATGCTACAACCCCCCCTTCAAAAAAAAAAAATCCTGTCTCTGTAGGGGTTTGTGGCCCTTTAGAGGTTACATTTTTTGGAATTATGGCAGTTTAGGGGTTAATAGTGTGATGTGAATGGTGCCAAACATTAATGAGCATATTGTGGAAAAATATCAGTCTTGATTTATTAGTTCTAGTACCATGTAAACAACACACAAAATAATCACAACTTGTGTATCTGGCAGTTTGTGTGTATATATTATTTAAAGGGTAGTAGTTAGCTGCCTTGTGTCCAGGCATTACAAAAGACCTGTGTGCCCCACGGTATAATTTACTTTCTATACACAGAACCACTGAGCTACGTTGTACCCTGCACCACATTATTACACTTTTTGTTTTAAATAACCTATTTCTTAGAAAAGAGAAAGTATGCCCAAGTTGACGATAGTCTTCTGAGAAAGTTTTCCTGCTTATGGAACCTTTTATAAAATGTAAAAGGACATTAATAAACATTAAAATATTTTTTTTTATATCCATAATATATAGCAATAAATAAAATCTGGAATATTGATATATAGATCCTAATTTATTAATCTGCTTATGCAGCTTCGGGGGCCGTTGTGGTTTGCAACCAAAAATTAAGAAGCACTGGTTTCATGATAATTCAATATATTTAATCTACAAACGTCTGTTCTAATGTTAAATGCAGGAGACACAGATACCATAAATTCCATAATATGCAAACAAAATATCTGCAAAATATCAAAAAAGACCTCAAGTGCTTTTCCCTAAAATAGCATTCATGACAGGTCAACACCTGACTGAAGGACAGGCTGCCAGGTCATTTATGCCAAAAAAACAGGACTGTCTAAGCAAAAAATGTGATAGCTAACAAATATGCGGCTAGATTACGAGTTGTGCGTTAGGTTAAAAAAGCAGCGTTAAGAGGTCCTAACGCTGCTTTTTCCCTACTGCTGCTATTACGAGTCTTGAAGGTTTAGGGTCACCGCACAATTCTTTGGCCTTACCGCAAACGACTTACGTAAACTTCATAAAGTAATTTTTCTATGGGACTTCCATAGCGCCGGTATTACGAGTCTGTCCTAGGAGGCCAAAAAGTGAGCGGTACACCCTACCCTGTCAAGAGTCCTAACGCATTTAAAAGTCAGTAGTTAAGAGTTTTATGGTACAACGCCGTAACATAAAACTCATGACTAAAGTGCTAAAAAGTACACTAACACCCATAAACTACCTATTAACCCCTAAACTGAGGCCCTCCCGCATCGCAAACACTATAATAAAATTTTTAACCCCTAATCTGCTGCTCCGGACACTGCCGCCACCTACATTATACTTATAAACCCCTAATCTGCTGCCCCCAACATTGCCGACACCTACATTATATTTATTAACCCCTAATCTGCCCCCCCCCAATGTCGCCGCCACCTACCTACACTTATTAACCCCTAATCTGCTGCCACTAAAATAAACATTTCAACCCCTAAACCGCCGCACTCCCGCCTCGCAAACATTAGTTAAATATTATTAACCCATAATCTGCCATCCCTAACATTGACGCCACCTACCTACATTTATTAACCCCTAATCTGCCACCTCCAACGTCGCTGCCACTATATTAAAGTTATTAACCCCTAAATCTAAGTCTAACCCTAACACCCCCTAATTTACATATAATTTAAATAAATCTAAAGAAAATTACTATCATTTACTACATTATTCCTATTTAAAACTAAATACTTACCTGTAAAATAAACCCTAAGCTAGCTACAATATAACTAATAGTTACATTGTAGCTAGTTTAGGATTTATTTTTATTTTACAGGCAAGTTTGTATTTATTTTAACTAGGTAGAATAGTTATTAAATAGTTATTAACTATTTAATAACTACCTAGCTAAAATAAATACAAAAGTACCTGTAAAATAAAACCTAACCTAAGTTACACTAACACCTAACACTACACTATAATTAAATAAATTAACTAAATTAACAACAATTAAATCAATTAAATTAAATTAGCTAAAGTACAAAAAACAAACAAACACTAAATTACAGAAAATAATAAACAAATTACAAGATATTTAAACTAATTACACCTAATCTAATAGCCCTATCAAAATGAATAAGCCCCCCAAAATAAAAAAAAAAAAACCCTAGCCTAAACTAAACTACCAATAGCCCTTAAAAAGGCCTTTTGCGGGGCATTGCCCCAAAGTAATCAGCTCTTTTACCTGGAAAAAAAAATACAAACAACCCCCACAACAGTAAAACCCACCACCCACACAACCAACCCCCCAAATAAAATACTATCTAAAAAACCTAAGCTCCCCATTGCCCTGAAAAGGGTATTTGGATGGGCATTGCCCTTATAAGGGCAGTTAGCTCTTTTGCAAGCCCAAACCCGAACCTAAAAATAAAACCCACCCAATACACCCTTAAAAAACCTAACACTAACCCCCTGATGATCGACTTACCGGGAGAAGTCTTCATCCAAGCTGGACCGAAGTCCTCAACAAAGCCAGGAGAAGTCTTCATCCATGCCGGGCCGAAGTCCTCAACGAAGCCGGGAGAAGTCTTCATCCAAGCCGGGAGAAGTCTTCATCCAAGCCGGGCGAAGTGGTCCCCCAGACGGGCAGAATTCTTCATCCAGACTGCATCTTCTATCTTCATCCATCTTCAAGACATTCGACACGGAGTATCCTCTTCATCCGACGATGCAATCAGCCAATAGGATTGAAGTTCAATCCTATTGGCTGATCCAATCAGCCAATAGGATTGAGGTCGCATTCTAGGTAAGTGAGTGGTGAGAGAAAACTGCTCGTTAGCACCGCATAGCCTCTAACGCAAAACTCGTAATCTAGCCGATGGTTTCTTGTTACACACTGGTAAACTGGTAAAGGATTGCACATTTAGGGCTAGATTTCCACGAAAGCGATATTTGCGCTCAACTTAGTAATACACAGAAGCATTTCGCTCACGAGAGTGCGCTTCATGCCGTCAGTGAATTAGTGCAGCGAAATGGGTAAATCGCGCAGCGATGATCAGCATATATTTACAGGGAACACGCAATTCGCATAGACCGCAATGTAAAGGCACTTTACAATGCCGTTTTTTTAATTTTTAAACAATCCACATCTGCCACTTTTAACCCCTTATAACTGCTTTTCGCGGTTATATTTAAAAAAAATAAAGATGCTTATTTCTTTTTATTATATAAAAAAGAACACCACTTAATTTTGTGGGGCAGTTGTGGGACATTTAGAAAATTAACCAGAGATCTGATCGCTTGTAATTGCTGGTTATTTATCATGTGCCTGTTTATGGGCAGGCAATAAATTAGTGCTTCACTTGAAATCTAGCCCTTAAATTTATATATATAGAAATATATGGTTAACAAAATTAGCTTTAATTTCTCAATAGTCCTACAAAATGATTATAGTGTGGCTCATGATTTGATAACAATTGACATCACTACTTTAAAAAAAATTTTTTATAATAATATCGTATCTGAATAAGATTTTCTGCATGCAAATACTGTCAAGTCTTTTAAGTGTTCTTCATTCTTGATATTTTTCAACATAAAGTTTTGTATTAGAATGGAAGATTACAAATGTATAAATAATTATATCATTACATACACTATAAAACTTTGGAAACAAATTAACTTTTTGTATTACGTTTGCACCTTTTAAATAAAATTTTTAATAAAACTCATTGGCCCGAAATACAAGTTGCGCGGGAAATCCATTGTGAACACACCACGCGGATTGTGGCTTTTTCGCAATTTCCATTGCGCTGCCATTAAAAGTTTTAAAATAACTTACTTTTTGAATGCGTTATGTTGCGTTAAGCCGCATACTGCACACAAACCAAGTTCTGACTTGGTGTGCGCGTGCAAGTATTCCCCCTTAGAGATCAATAGAGAAAAAATGTTGAAAAACCCTTACACCTGCGATCGCATTCCCCATTGAAGTCTATGGAGAAAACAAAGTGGCACAAAAAACAACCACCCTACCATGAGCCCCTAGTCTAATAACCCCTAAACCGCCATCCCCCGCATCGCAAACACTAATCTATTAACCCCTAACCCACCATCCACCCACATTGCAAGCACTAAATAAATCTATTAACCCATAAACTGCCATGCCCCCGCATCACAAAGTATTAAACTAATATCTAAACCCTCTAACCTAACACCCCCTAACTTAACCCCAATTAAAATACACCAAAATTAAAGTAAAAATAAACTAACTACTTGGTGAGTACCAATTTTGTGCTTAGTGTTAGGTATTTTTAATTTATTTTTAAGATTAGGGGGCCGAATTATCAAGGTCAGAATGGAGCTTGATGCACGTATTTCCGTGTGATCCTTCAGGCTTGCCGGAAACAGCAGTTACGAAGCAGCAGTCTAAAGACCGCTGCTCCATAACTGGTCCACCTGCTCTGAGGCTGGGGACATCAATTCGCCCCAATCGTATACGATCAGGCTGATTGACACCCCCTGCTAGCGGCTGAATGGCCGCAAATCTGCAGGGGGCAGCATTGCACAAGCAGTTCACAAGAACTGCTTATGCAATGATAAATGTCGACAGTGTATGCTACACTACATTGTATCATGTCCGTCCGCACTTTAATAAATCGGCTCCTAGGGCTTTTTTTTTATTATTGGGCAGAAAAAGAGCTGAATGATCTTTTAAGGGCAATGCCCATCCAAATGCCATTTTAGGGGCAATGGGTAGATTAGGTTTTTTTATTGGTAGTTTATTTGTAGATTAGGGTTTTTTCTTATTTTTATTTTTCTATTTTTGGGGTAGTAGAATAGGAAAAAAAAAATTCCGGATAATTCCTTTTGTTGTTTTGTAATGGTAGATTTTTTTATTTTTTGTAATGTTAGGGTTTTTTGTAATGTAGGTTTTAAATTTTTTGTAAAATCAATTTTAGTTTTTTTTAGTTTAAAGGACAGTCAACAACAGAATTTTTGTTGTTTAAAAAGAAAGATAATCCCTTTATTACCCATTCCCCAGTTTTGCATAACCAACACAGTTATAGAAATACACTTTTTACCTCTGTGATTACCTTGTATCTATGCCTCTGTAAACTTCCCCCTTATTTTAGTTCTTTTGACAGACTTGCATTTTAGCCAATCAGTGTTCACTCCAGAGTAACTTCACGTGCATGAGCTCAATGTTATCTATATGAAACACATGACCTAATGCCCTCTAGTGGTAAAAATGCATTCCGATTAGAGGCAGTCTTCAAGGTCTAAGAAATTAGCATATGAACCTCCTAGAATTAGCTTTCAACTAAGAATATCAAAAGAACACAGCAAAATTAGTGATAAAAGTAAATTGGAAAGTTGTTTCAAATTACATTCCCTATTTAAATAAGACATGTGCATGGCGCAAATATTCGGTTCGGTTTGGATCGATTCGGATTTTTTCGAATTTAGGTTCGGAGCGATTCGAATTCGGAAAAATTTGAATCAATTCGGTTCGGATTTGTTTCGGATTCATTGGGATTCGAATAAATTCGGTTCGGATTTGTTTCGGATTCATTGGGATTCAAATAAATTCGGCTGGATTCGGTTCGGTTAATACGTTTATTTAGTGTTTGCAATGCGGGGGGGGGTTGCGTTTAGTGGTTAATATGTTTATTTAGTGGTTGCGATGTTGGGGGATTGTGGTTTAGGGGTTAATAGAGTAGTTCATGGGTGTAGGTGTATTTTTGATGTGTTTTGTGAAACTTTTTTTGTTTCGTGAAACACATTACTACATTCTGAGTGGGGAATGGATCATTACGGTATAGCCCATGTTGCACACGATAAAGATAGAGCGCGCGACTTGTAATACCAAATCAATTACCATTCCGCACGCAAAGACCATATCGCATACAGAAAAGCCATACCGCACGACTTGTAATCTAGTACATTGTGAATATATCAGAAGATGTTACTGAAAATTATTGTTGAGGACATAACTTACACTACTCCACTGCAAATTAAAAAGGCCTTACAGAGTGGCAATTCATAAAGATAACACCAAGGGCCCCATTTAACAATGCCACCCCCTGCTCATGGAAAGCCAATAGCGTGCGAGTAGGGGGCTGTCAATCGCCTAGGTGATCTTGTACAGGGTGATTTTAATACGGTTATGATGCAGTGGTCTGATGACATACAGCAATCACTTTAAAAAAAATATTTATCTTTATTAATAGGGAGTAACAACATATAATAAACAACATAAATTTCATTACATAAAAATAGTCATGTGATATTGAGAAAGACTAAAAAAACAATAACAGATACTTAACATTTTTTATCCCTATGGATTCACAAATAAGCACATATACAAGAAAAAATAATAATTCCAAATTACTTTCCAATCTCATGTAACTCTTCCTTATTTTCAAGATATTCAGTAACTAAAGGGAAAAGAAAAATAACTTATATAGGAGGATCGATCTCCAGAATGCAGGATAACAATCTGATTGTACTACTGAAATAAAATATGGGAATTTACAAAATGGCTAAATAATCTGTAATTGCATCTTTGATGGAAGAGTAATAATTATTTTTCCCCATTTGAGAAAAAATGCCTTCATGTTGTTCCATTAAAATTTGATGAGTCAAAACTTTAATAAATGCAGAGAAACTGGGGCTGTCCTTATACTTCCATAATCTGAGAATCATCTGTCTTGCTATCAATATTGCTGTATTAATTGAGTATTCTGGTAATTATGACCCTTAAACATAATAAAAATGTGGGAATTATTAAGTCTAATTTTGGTCAACATAAATTTGTTTAGCCAAAACATAATTTGTAGCTAGAATTTCCGAATTTTTAGACATTGCCAAAAGCAATGTATTACATATGCATCAGCGGCACTACAGCTAGAACAAAAGGCTTTTTCTTTCGAATACTATTTCAATATTATGACTGGCGTAACATATGATCTATTCATCAATCTCATATGGGATTCTCTCCAGGATATGGAAGTGACATTTTTTGGTACTTAAGAAAAGCTATTCTTGAAGCCATCCAGATTTAGATCATCAAAATCAATTATCCATTTTTGGTAGAGGTTTATAAGGTCAGAATAGCTGACATTTAAAACTAGTATTTTATATAGCAAAGATACCGAATGATTCCGAGTTTGATAGCTTTTAATCCCTAAATCCACTATCCCTAACAACCAATTTTCATTTTCGAAGAAACTACTGTTTGTTAGGTACTGTCTCAATTGCAAATAAAATATAATGTGCAGATTCCTTATGAATAAAGATCTGCCGAAGGCGCTCTACTTGAAAGAAGGTGGGGTCTGGATGCTATATATAATAATTACTACTGCAGCTAAACCTAATAATATAAATACAAATAGTAAAAGAGAATGGTGAAAGATAAAAAAATAGAAATATATATGTATATGTAGATATACGTGGTATGTGCACATATGTGTACAACAAACCTTATGTGCAACAAACCTAATGTTTGAAAATGCACATATGTAGATGTGCAAAGAAATATATCTAATAAAAACTGAAAATAGAAGAGTAAAAAAACAGAACATTGAAAAAATAAAAAACATGATAAAATAAATACCAAGGATTAGGGATGGGCGAATGTGTACATTTCTAAATTCGAATGTTAGAACGAATATTACCGAAATTCGAATTACAAATCCGAATGTTGATACAAAAGAATAGTCTTAAAAGTTCTATAATCGAATGCTATTTACAGTTTTCGAGTGTCACTTTCAAATTCAAATGTTTATAATTAGACTGAATGTCCACATTCGAAATTTCGAATTTAACATTCTATTTAACAAATGCTATTCAGAAGTTCAATAGTTCATGTGGTAGGGAATCTAGTAAATTGATACATAATAGATACAAATATATCAATTTGAATGTTTCTATTTCAATCGAATATTGCAATATTCGAATATTACATTTAAAGAAAGCATTAGAAATACTATTACAAAAATATAAATTCAAATTTTTCTAATTCGAATATTGCATAATTCGAATATTACATTTAAAGAAATCATTAGAAATACTATTACAAATATATAAATTAAAATTTTTCTAAACGAATATTTTCGAATGTAATCGTAAAATTCGAAACCGAACATTCAAAAATTGAATGTTAGAATGTTATGTAAATATTCGAAATTCGATTCGACGAACGAATGTGTTAAAATTTGTTGAATTTTTTGAATGTTGTGACACATTCACCCATCCCTACCAAGGATTAAAAAAGAATGAAAATATAAAATTATGAAATTATAATGAAAGTCCCCAAGTCAGCTATTCTTCTGGCGGATTGGGCTTCTTCGAGATCAAAAGCATAGAATTCTTTATGGCTTAACTCAAAGGGCTCTATTTATGAAGGTCTGGCTGACCTGATCCGACACTGCGGATCAGGTCCGCCAGACCTCGCTGAATACGGCGAGCAATACGCTCACCGTATTCAGCATTGCACCAGCAGCCCACAAGAGCTGCTGGTGCAACGCCGCCTCCTGCAGACTCACGGCCAATCGGCCGCCAGCAGGGGGTGTCAATCAACCCGATCGTACTCGATCGGGTTGATTTCCGGTGATGTCTGTCCGCCTGCTCAGGTTATGGTCTTTGTGACCGCTGCTTCATAACTGCTGTTTCTGGCGAGTCTGAAGACTCGCGAGAAACACGGCCCTTCAAGCTCCATACGGATATTGATAAATATGGGCCAAAGTATTGGGACAATTTTTCTAAATATTTAATTGCATTTGTTTGTTGGTCCTTAAAGGGACATTATTCACTAATTTTTTTCTTTACATAAATGTTTTGTAGATGATCTATTTATATAGCCCATAAAGTTTTTTTTTTTTTTTTTTAAAAATGGATAGTCTTGCTTATTTTTAAATAACATTGCTCTGATTTTCAGACTCCTAACCAATCCCCAAAGTTTTAGGAGAATACCTACATATACCTACTCCAGCTTGCTTCTGTTTGTGTAAAGGGTCTTTTCATATGCAAAGATAGGGGGGGGGAGTGTCTGATATTTCTTACTTGCAGTAGGTGTTCCAGTAACCTTTTAAACAGAGCTAACCTGGAAGCTTCTAAGTTTTTAAAAGGTTTTATACTGGATTTTGATATCAGTATCTGTACTTATTATTCTTTATAGTAGTGTCTATTACATGCAATTATATGAAAATTGGTGTATACTGTCCCTTTAAATTGGACTTTCTTTAAAGGAAAATATATCATTTTAGTCTATGGTACTGCAACCACTTTTGATGGTGAAATGAAATCACTACAAAGATTTATCCTCTGTTGTAAACTAATAGCAACAATTGTAGCCTGCAATATCTGTGAGGGCATTAGGGTGTGTGGAACTTAGAATGCAGGAACAAATACACATAACAATGAAAGTCTTTTTAAAAGATTTAATGATTGATAAGCAAAAGAAAAAATGGTAGTTCAAATTGAAGATCACAGAAACAGCAAGTTTGAACATAGGCCTAATGCAGAACACTAAAGATCCATACAAGATTCAGAATACTTTAAGTAATAAGCAGTAAAAACATCCAATGGGCACTGGTGCTTGAATTGAACAGTAATGGGTGAGGTTGTCACAGAATACCTGGTAGGTACAGCCGGCACAGCTGGTGAGAGGAAAGCAGACACAGGATTCTCAGCAGGCACAGAATACCCAACGGGTACTGTTGGTGAGACTGTCAAGGGATACCAGTTAGGTACAGCAGGCACAGCTGGTTGGAGGAAGGCTGTCACTGGTATAGTAGACACAGGTTTCTCAGAAGGCACAGGATACCCAGCAGGAACATTTGGTGAGACTGTCACGGAATACCAGATAGGTACAGCATCAGAAACAAGGTGAACATACCCAGGTATCAGACAAGTCTGCTTGGAACAAGGTAAGCATAAACAGGTATCAGGTAAGTATGCTTGGTCCCTGGAACATGGAGAGCATACGCAGGTTTCAGGTAAGTATGCTTGGTCTCTGAAACAAGGAGCGCATACACAGGCACCAGGTAATTATGCATGGTCTCTGGAGCAAGGTACAAGGTAAGCATGTCTGGTCTCTGGAACAAGGTGAGCATAAGCAGGTATCAGGTAAGTATGCTTGGCCTCTGGAACACGGAGAGCATACGCAGGTACAAGGTAAGTATGCATGTTCTCTTAAACACGGTGAGCATATGCAGGTACAAGGTAAGTATGCTTGAGTCTCTAGAACAAGGAGAGCATATGCAGGTATCAAATAAGTATGCTTGGTCTCTGGAACAAGGTGAGCATTTATAGGCACAAGGTAAATACATATGGTCTCTGGAACAAGGTGAGTATACGCAGGTACAAGGTAAGTATGTATGGTCTCTGGAACAAGGTGAGCATACGCAGGTACAAGGTAAGTATGTATGGTCTCTGGAACAAGGTGAGCATACGCTGGTACAAGGTAAGTATGTATGGTCTCTGGAACAAGGTGAGCATACGCTGGTACAAGTTAAGTATGCCTTGGATTTCAGGAACCAGGAAGAAAGACAATAACTCAGCCCTGAGTAAAGGGCAGAGTGAGATTTTATAGGAACTCATACACCTGAGTCCTGTAGGTGGAAGTTTCGGTAATTAGGTCACGACCCCTTTAAATTTTGGCAGCGTGCAGCCATGCCTGTTTAGGAGAACTGCAGGCAGTAGCAGGAGGGTTTGAGTTTTGGCATCCCTCCATGTGGGACACAGAGACTGAAGCAGTCATTAATTAAAATATTAAATGTTAAACAGAGATTGCAAATGAAGGTAGCTGAGTATCTGAAATAATTTGATAAACTGAATTTAAAAATCTGGTTCAAGTTTAGTATGTAAATCCACTATATTCCATACTAATGAGTATGTTGTACATAAATAGCTCTCTTTTAATCAAAAATATTGCCTACCTTGTTTGGGCTTATGACAGCTGCACAGCAACCAGTAGCTAACAACAATAATAACAATATGCATGCTTCTCCATACAATTATTTTGAGTGTGTATATACAGTATATATATATATATATATATACATATATGTGTGTGTATATAAACACCGGCAGCAGCACTACCCTGATGGGTACACTGCTTTGTATAAATATGATTAGTATGTATATACCCAAATATATTTGCCATGTTGTTTAATGATAGAATATCTATACACTAATAGTGAACACACTGCTCTGTATAATGATGTGAGTATCTATGCAGTTATAATGACCACATAGGCACACACCTATGTATAGATTGGCTGCTATGGGTCCCCCAAGTATTTGGGTCCTGGCACCACTACAGCTGATGAACCAGTGGTAGTTTTACCCCTGAAAGCAATGTAAGGAAATGCCTAAGAAATAATCAGTACTTGTAAAAAATGAGTATTTACAAAAAGCAGATTACAGGGTCACAGACATGCTCATGCACATATGTTTTTTTCATATTAGTTGAAAATTTAGGTAAAATCCATTCACATTAGCAAGATTTCTTTTATTTGTGCTATGGATGTAATGGGATTACATAACATCTAGATTATTCATTGTGTTTCATAACACACATAATGCAGGATATTGGTGCACAACTTGGCTTCTCACACTGGGTATTCTTAATTAAGCTCAGGAGAAACAGAATACAACTGAACCATATAAAACCAGATCCTTCATTGGGTGAATCATTTTGCTGATGCTTGTATAATGAATAAGCATTAGGACCTTCTTGATGACCTTTCAGATGACTTATTCAAGAGTAATTTTCTTTCATTTATTTTATGACATATTTGTTTACATTTAATTTTAAAATGAATTATGTTTCACGTTTTACAATGTTATTATGTTCATTTCACCAGTTATTTGCTTCATATATATATTATTGTTAATTTCATATGTCAAATTAAAACATTTAGGGCCAGATTACAAGTGGAGCGTAAAATATCGCTTTCGCAAGGGCGATATTTGAGCTTCACTTAGTAATACCACGCAGATGTGCACTAACATTAGAAGTTGTAATGTGAAAGTGACCTCCTGTTCGCATTGCATGGAAGCCTTGCGCTCACTAGAGACACAGCATGAGAACCAAGTGCAGTGAAGGGGGTAAGTCACGCAGAAAATATAAATATAAATGAATATGAATATATACATATATATTTATGTGTTAATATGCGTATAGTGCTCTTCTCTGCACTCTGTCTAGAAGAGTATGGCATTTTAGGGTATCGATAAATCCTCACACCTGGATAACAAGCACACCTCTGAATGGACCGGTTGTGAAAAGAGTGTAACACGTTTACCTCTAACACCATGGTAGCGTAATCATAAGGAAAAACACTCCTCACCAGTTGGTCCATAGGTATTGATGGAACCAGACTGTCCCTTCATCATAAGACCCGCACAAACCACATATGCTATTCCGAAATAAATAAACAGTTGGCTTACCTCCATCTTCTTCCTAACCGCTCGTAATTCCCAAAGCTGTCTTGTAGTGTTCTGGTCACCACTAGTGCCCCTTAGAACTTTCTTAGCTGAGCCATTGTTCCCTGTTCGCTACAGCACCATAAGCCATGTTCCGTGCTTACACATCGCTGCTTGCTCTTCTAGCACTCGCGGCTCGATCATATGATGTCACCCCTTTACAACCGGTCGTGTGCCATGCCTCTCTCTCCTCCAATAACCGCATATAGTATGATCGTTTAGCTTGATTTGTGCTCACATGTGTTGCCAAAACATGAAATCCCCAAATAGAAAAAAATGGAAGCACCAAAAATCAAGTTAAAACAAAAACTTTATTCCATCTTCAATTAAAACAAGTTTCAATAGTGTAACTCTTCATAAGTAAACACCTCAGTGTCCAAACTAAGGCTGACGCGTTTCGGCTGTTCGCCGTACTCTTAGGGGTAGATTTACTAAGGGTCGAGTAGAAATGATTTTGTATTTATCATTGCACAAGCATTTCTATAAATGCTTGTGCAATGCCGGCCCCTGCTCACCGGCAGCCAATTAGCCACTAGCAGCAGGTGTCAATCATCCCGATTGGATCGGGATGATTTCAGTCCACCACCTAAAAGGTGACGGAGAAGTTAAGGAGCAGCGGTCTTATGACCGTTCCTTCTTAACTTATGTTTCAGGCAAGCCTTAATAAATCTACTCCTTTAATTACCTCATTAAAGTGATATACATTGTAACATCCATATGATACAACTATAAATATTCAAGTTACTCCTGCTATCTAGATGTTTTAATTATTCTGGGCACGTATTTTCCATTCGCTGCATATACTCTGTTCCATACTGTATAAATCACACAATGTTTAAGGAATATAATTATTCTAAACCTTCAATTAATAATTATTACATCTAGTGCAGAAAGCAGAATTAACGTTATTCAAATTTTATGCTTATGTCTTAACTCTTTATAAGCAATACATGTAATCTTCTATTTCAATAATTATTGTTAGATGAATTCCTCATACATTAAAAAATGTATTAATGCACACCAAGGGGTCAATTTATCAAGCTCCGTACGGCTATTGAAGGCTCGCTGGAAGACTGCTACTCCATAACTTGTCTGCCTGCTCTGATACGATCGGGTTGATTGACACCCCCTGCTAGTGGCCGATTGGCCGCGAATCTGCAGGGGGCGGTATTGCACCAGCAGTTCACAAGAACTGCTGGTGCAATGATAAATGCCGACAGTGTATGCTGTTGGCATTTATCGATGTGCAGCGGACATGATACGGTACATCATATCACGTCTGCTCGCACATTAGTAAATTGACCCCCAAGGACATATCTACTCCCAGAAATTGATCAAATCATATTTGGAGTTAAGACCTCCAGGGGTATGTGTGCCTAGTTTGAATATCCAGAAAATGTCCCTCTTTGCAAGTAGGGCATCCCTGTCTCCTCCTCTTGGGGGTAAATTCACTCTCTCTATTATTGTCCAAACCAGACTGTCTGCACTACCTTTGTGCACCCTTTTGAAATGGGTGACCAAAGGTGTGGTGAGCGAGCTTATTTTTATATTCGACAGGTGTTCCCTTATTCTTGATCTGACCTGTGTGGTGAGGCCTAAATACTGTATATGACAGATAGTACAGGTAATCAAATTACACTAGAATGATTACCGCAACTTCAGAGCTGTGGTTAACTGTTTCGCAAAATTAAAAAGTGTCACAAAACACATAAAAATACATTACAAAGTATGGACGATTGATCTGGTATTCTCCTATCTCTGCTATCTCTCTGGTGTTGCCTGTCACCCATTTCCCATCTCAGACCACCATCTGCTCACCTTTAATCTTAATATAGATGCTAAACCTACTTCCCCCTCTCGCACCCGCACCAGTAGAAATCTGCACACTGTGGACCCTCCCCAACTCTCCAATCTTATTCATATACGCCTCCCCCACACTTCCACAATATCCTGCCCTGACCTTTCTATAACCCCTATAATAATACTCTCTCCGTTGCACTTGACACTCTCGCTCTGCCCCAACTTCGCAAAGCCCCACGTCGTCAGCTCCAGCCCTGGCACTCCCAACAAACATAGAGTATGAAGAAGAAAAACAAGGGCAGCTCCTCTTGCTAAAAATCCCAAATTTTTTTATTTGAACAGGATCAGACACAGAATACCACAACGTTTCGGGGTCAGTACCCCTTAGTCATGTGACTAAGGGGTACTGACCCCGAAACGTTGTGCTGTTCTGTGTCTGATCCTGTTCAAATAAAAAAAATTGGGATTTTTAGCAAGAGGAGCTACCCTTGTTTTTCTTCTTCATACTCTATTGCTGGGAGTGTGGCAGTCACTCCAAAGGAGTACCCTCTACCCTGGGGTTATAAGCTGGTGCTGGATTATCTTCATTTTACTCCCAACAAACATGCCACCTACAAAATGTTCCTGCACTGCTGAACGTGCCTGGAGGAAATCCCGCTCTGAACCTGATTTCATGCACTATAAGTTCATTCTTTACTCTTACACCTCTGCCCTTCGCTTAGCTAAGCAAACCTACTTCTCTTCTCTTATATCCACTGACTCTTCAAACCCTAAAAGACTCTTCTCCATTTTCAAATTTCTCCTCTACCCACCTGCACCACCCCCCTCATCTGCATTCAGTGCTCAAGACCTTGCTGACTATTTTTTCAATAAAACACTTGACATTCAAAGAAACATCCCAACACAAACCTGCAATCTCCCAACTTCACTCCCAGTCACCCCCTCTGCCAATCTCTGCACCCTCCTCCCAACCACTGAGAGTGAAGTGGCTTCCCTTTTGTCTTCCTCATACCTCACTACCTGCCCATTTGACCCTATTCCTTCACATCTAATTCCCCCCTCTGTCTCCCACCCTCACTCCGGCTCTTACATATTCAACCTATCCCTTTCTACCGGCTCATTCCCTGCCTCCTTCAAACATGCAAAGGTCACCACCATCCTCAAAAAACCCTCCCTTGACCCTAACTCCCCTGCAAACTAACGCCCCATATCACTGCTCCCACTAGCTTCAAAATTCCTTGAAAAACTAGTTTTCGATCGCCTAACTCAAGTCCTGTCCTCCAACTCATTGCTCGACCCCCTGCAATCTGACTTCTGTCTTCAACACTCAACTGAGACTGCCCTCACCAAGGTTACTAACGATCTCCTTTCTGCTAAAAACAAAGGCTACTACTCTATACTCATCTTACTTGACCTCTCTACTGCATTTGACACTGTTGACCATCCCCTTCTCCTATGGACTCTCAGCTCTCTTGGGCTCTGTGACACTGCCCTCTCCTGGATTCACTCTTATCTCTTTAACAGATCATTCTCTGTCCCTTTTGCTGGTGACTCCTCCTCTCTATTGCCTCTGTCTGTTGGAGTACCTCAAGGCTCTGTCCTGGGTCCTCTACTCTTCTCTATTTACACTCCTTCACTGGGTAAACATATCAACAGCTATGGCTTCAGCTATCATCTCTATGCTGATGATACCCAGATCTACCTTTCCACCCCTGCACTCTCTCCTTCTGTCAATTCTCAGATCAGTGACTGCTTATCTGGCATTTTCTCCTGGATAGCCTCTCACCAACTAAGAATAAACATGTCCAAGACCAAACTACTTCTAATTCCCCCCTCTAACTCTACTCCAGTTTCTAATTTTTCTATCACTGTTGGCGGCACCACTATCTCCCCATCACCCCAAGTCCGCTGCCTCGCAGTCACGCTTGACTCAAATCTGTCCTTCATTCCCCACATCCAATTGCTCTCTTCATCCTGCTGCAACCACATACGCAATATCTCCACAATTTGTCCATTTCTAAGTGCTGAACCTACTAAACAGCTAATCCTCTCCCTGGTAATTTCCCGACATGACTACTGTAACAACTTACTAACTGGCCTCCCTCTCTCCCACCTCTCTCCCCTCCAATCCATCCTAAATGCATCTACCAGGCTAATCCACCTCTCTCGGCGCTCTGTTTCTGCTGCACCTCTCTGTGAGTCCCTTCACTGGCTCCCCATTGACAACAAAGTTAAATTCAAAATTCTCACCCGGACCTACAAAGCCCTCACCAATGCTGCCCCACCCTACCTGTCCTCAATCAACAAATATACTCCTGCCCACCCCTAAGATCCAACAATGACCTGCTTCTTGCATCCTCTACCATCACCTCTTCTAATGCTAGACTACAGGACTTCTCTCGTGCGGAACCAACCCCCTGGAACGCACTTCCTCGAGCTGTCAGACTTGCCCCTAACCTCTCCTCCTTTAAACGTTCCCTAAAGACGCTTCTGTTAAGGGAAGCTTATCACCCAACTTATTAACAAACTAACCTCACTTAACTAACAGTTGCCCTCTATCTCCTCACTAATATCATTCTCACCTTTGCAGTCCCCACCTCCTGTTTCCCATCCTCCTACCCATCTAGATTGTAAGTTCTCATGGGAATAGGGCCCTCAATTCCCCCTGTATTAGTCTGCAAAAAAAATTATTTTATTGTATTGTTTCTCCATTGTACTGTTATCCTTGTACCCATGGGCAGCGCTGTGGAATCTGTTGGCGCTTTATAAATAAAAAATAATCATAATAATAATAATAGTTACATAAAATTATTCATAAAAAATATTGCACAAAAAAGTTACAAGAGCTCAAAGATATAAGGTCTCAGGTATTAGAGAAAAAAAGGCAAGCAAAGGACTTTAACATTGAGATACATACAATACATATATATGTCTAAATATGTATATGTATCTGTGTGTATATATATATTTATATAAATCCGTGTATAGAAGGGCACTCTCAGGATTTGTAAATGAAACCAAATTTTTCTTTATTTATAATATCAACAAAACATGGTCCATGACCATGCTTTGTTGATATTACGAATAAAGAAAAAATTGGTTTCATTTACAAATCCTGAGATTGCCCTTCTATACACGGATTTACATACTTATTTTTTGAGGATTGCACCCAGGTCTACTATACACCACCCAGGTTGGAGTGCTGGGCCACAGGCTAATTGAAACTATATATATATATATATATATATATATATATATATATATATATATATATATATATATGTGTGTGTGTGTACATATGTATTTATGTATTTATAGACATATATAAACAGATAAATACATATGTATACATATATAGACATATAGAAGTGCTTTGGAGCCCTTTGCAGTTAGCTAGATGAAAAAGCATATTTATGCAATATTAATATTTTCCTGTCGGGCTTGTGCATATTAGAATATGCAATCGGTACACGTATATGAAAATATGCAATCATGTTTGCACGCGAGTCTGGTGTTTTTTCACTTCTCCATTGACTTCTATGGGGGAATAGGTTATTGTTTGCGCGTCACTCTAATTGCGCTTAAAGTAAGCGGTTTGCTCTCTTCGGGTTACCCCAAGTGGGATAACTTTTAACTCATAATACCAGCGCAATCTGACAAGCGCAACAAGTTTAATTCTAGCACAATTAGCGCTATAGTAGAAGTGCAAAATACCGCTCTACTTAAAATCTGGCTCTAAATGATTTATCAACAAAAATCTCCATAGACTTCAATGGTGAATTACAAAATTCATCATTGAAGTCTATGGAGATTTTTTATCATTATATACACTTTTCTAAAGGGTTATGTCTACCTTTATGTCTTTAATTGTTTTGAAGGAGTTAAACATATAATTAAATGCAGTCAACTATATAATAATATCATTTTTTAGCATTTTCTTTTTGTACCTTTATCTTCCTTTAATACAAATATTATACAAAACATGAAACAAGTAAAATAATAAAGGCTGTGATGATCTGAAAATAAAACTATGCCCATCCAGGTGCCTCCACCAAAATGATATGTTGCTGGTGAATTTCCATATTGAATGCTCCTGTGTGCAAAACTGTGTCCTTTAAATTGTATTTATAGTTGTTCTTGTAAATAACACTTCAGGGAATTGTGTCAGATGTTTTTTATTGGTGATGTTCATTAAGACAATAGTTTACATATTTTATTATTTTAATGTATAATGTTGTAATATAAATCTGTATATATTTGCTATTGTGCTCATTTAGAAAAGTCAATGAGGTTTGTGTATCTTGAATACTGATAACAGTTCTCTTAAGACTTGGCAAACTAAGCAAAGGTTTTTTTTTACATGAACTTGTTACTTGTAAAGGTTATAGTACATTCAGGTTAAAGTTTAAAACATGAGTAATTTAATAAGAGCAATTTAGCAACATTATTAACAAACAGTTATAACAGTTGTATATAATAATAACAGGACAATTAATGTATACCATGCAATTAGAAAAACATAATTAAAATAGAAATGCTTTCATAAAAATTAATCTGGTGTCTAGAAACTTAACTCTATATCTTTTGTTAATGTTTCTCACTTTAAATATTTATTGCTTTTCTCTTCTCAAAGAAAGCGACTTGTATTCTTCCAAATTCTTTCACACAGAAGTACATTTAAAAAAAAAAAGACTGCTTTAGTTTGGCACCTTTTACATACAACCTAGTTCCAACCATACATTAAGGGCCAGATTGCACGTGGTGCGCTATTCGCCACGGCCGCTTGAGCGGTAACTTCGCTAGAAGAAATCTGATGTGCGCTAAAAGTTAACTTCACAATATCTCGATCGCAATATCGCTTTCTCCCCGTAGACTTCAATGGAGCTCGCATTTGTAAAAAAAAAACTAATACCCGTACTCACGCGCTAACCCGATGGAGTTTAACCAGGTGCTCTATACCCAAAGTGAGTTATGAATATTTTACATTCCAATGTCCTTTACATAGAAGAAAATTTTCTATTTTTTTTTAAAAAAAATACATTTCTATATATATATGATTATTATTTTGTAAAATATATATCTATACACACACACCAATATATATATATTTATTTGTGATTAAAGAAAGAGTCACCAGCGCTAAATCTTAGATCTAGTAATAATTTCTTATTATAACCATGAAATAGATACTATTTTTGTATCAAAAAATGTACTAAGAAGTATCAGTAATTGTTCTTGTACAGAAATTGTATAAATTAAGGTTTGAGATAGTGTGCTGCCTCAATACTGAAACAGAGTACCCCTGACTCTGTAAAGATATATATATAAAGATGAATTCAATATTAGATAGAAGCGCTCAACTTTAGGAAAAATATTATTAATTCCTGTGTCTTGTGTAAATCTACATATAAAACAATAAGGTTGAAAACTGTATCTGGATGGTAATCTTCACAAAAGTTCAGTCAAGTAAGTGTTTACTGCTTACCAGTTGTTACCTCAATCTTATGAGGTAAGATGTAGGCCCGGTTTAAAGAGGGAACACTGTGTGTCACTTTCCTGATGTGGATCCGGAAGAAGATGTGTTGAAATAGGGTCCTCTCTCTGGAACTGTTAAACTTGTTCAAATGGAGATCCTGGACTCTCTTCGGTGAAATAAGGAGATTCTGGACTCTCTTTGATGAAGAAGGCTGTAGACTGTAATCCGTCTCTGTATATTTCCTTTCAATGGTGGTAGGAATATAGTATCCCCTCTGTGCCCTCAGATGGATAAACTTTCTGTCTCCTCAGGTTGTTATTGAGGTATCGGTCATATAAGGAAACAAAAAAAGGCACATAGCATATTTTTTTACACAAAGCAATATTTATTAGAATAATAATATGCGCTTACATTTAAAACCCTCAATCGATTATGAGGTAAGAATAAAACATATATACAGAACCGTGGACTGTCTCCTTGGTTGAGATAGCTTGTGGTAGTGGTATCACAGATTCAAAGACTGCAAAAAATGTGTGTTTGCAAAAAAATTTTTGTCCTTGGTGTGTTGATAGATGTCAGTAATTTAAAATGCACCCTTATAGATCCAATGGCATTTATAACCACTATGCTCCGGTATATAATATCTTAGCGGATGGGCATAAGGTGCATGTGAATACAGATTAGACCATTAATTAGCCTTGAAAACCTTTTACCGCATGAACCAGCAGTGAAAGAAATAAACAGTATATCGTTGCAAATGGCAACAGTGTTAAAAATTCAATCGTAGTAAGCACAATAAAAAAAAAGCTAGATATGCCATAGCAAGCACACAAAGCATTGTTATTTCAAGCATTTGCAAGCACAAAAGGCAATGTAAGTTCAAGCATTAGCAAGCATAAAAAACACTGATGTTCGGCAAAGACAACGAGTGTTAGCAAAGTGATAGTAGTAACGATAGTAAGTTAGGCCCTGTCCGCCCACTGTTGTAGAAACCTTACGCGTTTTGAAGTCTGGTGCGACTTCTTCGTCAGAGGCAATGTGAGTGGACAGGTATATGCGGCTCTTTTATTTAGGGTCCGTACAGTGGGCGTGTGTTTCTAAGGGCCTATAGTTGCGCTTGTGGTATGACGCTTCACGTGTTAGTCATAGTGAGCGTGCGTGACGTGTTAACGTCAAGATCGTATTAGATGTCTAAGAGGACTTTTGTTTCTGTTGTAGTCAAGATAATGGGAATGAGTCTTCTATAAGAAGAAAAGGGGATTCTTAGCTAGTATTGAGTAGTACCTAGGCTAAATTCATGAGGTCATCTTTACTTATATAAGCGGATCTTACTTTTTTAAAACCTTTATTTCGGTATGTTATTGTTAAGTTGAAGCAGACTAAGAAAAGTGAGGCTTATGTTTGGGAAAGGACAAGTTACATTTTATGCAATGACCTGGTTTTAAATCAAATTGATACAACCCATTGCATGTCCTTACGAATCGTTCCGTTATGTGAATAATTAATAAGAAATGAATAAAAATGAATAAAATTGTTTTTGTTTATAAAAAGGTGTAATTATTGTGTGTACCATAATTAAATCAATATATGTACATACACCCACCTACTTATACAACTTGTGTATTTTAGTTTTTTAGTGTATATATACACACTTGATGCTAAACTATATATAGAAGTATTTGTGTGTGAGAGATGCTTGTAGTATTGTTGCTTATATTAAAAACTTTTATATTTTATTCTAAATAATTGTATTATATAGTATGCCATTAAAAACTTGTACTCCTAAATACTTATTTAAACGAATGAAGAAAAATTTGTTTGTGTTTTTTTCCTTCTTTTTCTGTAGTTCAAATAGTTATCCATAGTTATAAAAAAGCTGCTAGATCTATATCAGCATTTAAACCTTCTGGACTCATTGTACCCATAAAATGGATCCAGAAGGTTTCTCGTTATCTTAGTAGTTGGAATCTGTCACCTCCTCTTTTGGAGACTGAACTTTGTTCCAGGATAGTACCTCTAATGGATTTGGGGTCCATGTTATGTACTTTTTTATAATGTCTGGACAAATTATGTCCTTTGTAGCCTGTTTCTATATTTTTTAGGTGTTCAAGAAATCTGATCTTATAAGGCCGTTTAGTACGGCCTATATACTGAAGGTGACAAGGACATTCCAATAAATAAACCACAAATGTACTTTTGCAATTTGTTAGGGTGTTTATAATACACTTTTTTTGTGGGAATGTATTTGAATGTACTTGTTTAGTCGGTTTGTTTTTGTATGCATGTTCGCATCCTTTGCAATTTAAAAAAACCTTTAGTGTTAGAGGTAAGCCAATCTGATTTTGAAGAGATATCCCTAAGTCTGGTGGGTGCCAAAATTTGCTTTAGACAGATATTTTTTCTAAACGTAATTTTTGGAGTGGGTCCTATACTATTTTTTAGCAGTTTGTCCTGTTCCAGTATGGGCCAGTATTTTTTAAGGATTTTCTTTATTTCTGGTGCTGCCTCGTTGTAGGTGGTTACCATACCTATTTTATTATTTTTGGTTTTGTGTTTGGGATGGCCCTTTTCCTTATTAGTTTTTAAGAGTTGATTTCTCTCCATGTTTTGTACCTTTTTGAAGGAGTCATTTATCAATTTCTTTGGGTACTTTTTTTGTATGAATTTTTGTTTAAGTTGTAGTGCATCTGTATTATAATCACTGTTATTTGTGCAATTTCTTTTTACCCGTTGGAATTGGCCGAATGGTATATTTTGAATCCATGGTTTATAGTGTCCGCTATCTGCACGGAGATACCCATTGCAGTCGGTTGGTATGCGATAAAGTTTTGTGCATATTTTAGAGTTATCATTGAATAGTATGAGGTCTAGAAATTCTATACTTTCTTTGGAAATTTTAGATGTAAAATTTAGATTAAAAGTATTTTGGTTTATATATTCCACAAAGTTGGTGGAGGCAGATACATCGCCATCCCAAATGAGTATGATGTCATCGATGTATCTGCCCCACCAGACTATATATCCTTGAAAGGATTGATCAAATATCATCAACTAATAATAATATCAATAATATGAAGCATTCAGATCTTAAACCTTCATCTATATTTTTTCCCACCCAGTCCATGGGAAACTCAATCCCAACATTTCACGACTTAGTACAAAGAGATTTACAAAACCTATGTGAAAACTACACTATTAAAAATGATAACCTCAAAAAGGAGGAAAAATTGGCACTAGATTCTATCAAAAACCTAAGAGACATTGTATTACGTGAAGCAGACAAAGGGGGAGGTCTGGTAATTCAAAACAAAACAGACTATATTTTGGAAGCTAATAAACTCCTAAATGATTCTAAAACTTACAAAAAAATGAAAGGAGATCCCATTGTCGCCTTTCAGAAACTTTATGATTCGCTGATAGACACAGCCCATCATTACAATATTTTGAATACCAATGAACACAAATATTTATTACACACATACCCAAAAATAGCGATCCAATTAACACATACCCAAAAATCCATAAGGATCCAATTAATTCCCCTGGCTGCCCCATAGTTTCAGGGATAGATTCAGTAACTGCAAGAATCTCGCAATATGTGGATTTCTTTCTCAAACCCCTTGTACCAAATTTAAAATCCTATTTGCGAGATTCCACAGATACAATTTGCAAGCTGGAAGAAATCAAATGGAAAGAAAGTTACCATTGGATGACACTAGATGTTTCATCATTATACACTAATATACCACATGATCTTGGGGTCACTGCTATGAAACATGTACTAAGTACTACTGACCTCACCAAAGAGCACCAGGAATTCATTGTGGAATGTATAGATTTGTGTTGGAGAAAAATTACTTCAATTTCTCCAACCAATTCTATTTACAAATTAGTGGGACAGCCATGGGCACAACTATGGCCCCAAGTTATGCCAACCTTTACATGGGTATATGGGAGGATACCTACATTTAGTACAAAGGTAAAGATAGAAGGATGACTCCTCAAAGTGTAGTCCAAAATATTTTAATGGGTACAGGTTCAGACAGTAAAAAATCACAACGTTTCGGGGTCAATACCCCTTAGTCATGTGATACATGATGGTATCACATGACTAAGGGGTATTGACCCCGAAACGTTGTGATTTTTTACTGTCTGAACCTGTACCCATTAAAATATTTTGGACTACACTTTGAGGAGTCATCCTTCTATCTTTACCTTTGTACTATTACGTTGGAGTGTGGCAGTCACTTCATAAGGATTACTCTCACCTCTTTGAGGATTTTTGCTGTATGCTGGACTCTATTCTAAATAGGATACCTACATTTACCAGAACAATCCTTTCAAGGAGAATATAGTCTGGTGGGGCAAATACATCGATGACATCATACTCATTTGGGATGGCGATGTATCTGCCTCCACCAACTTTGTGGAATATATAAACCAAAATACTTTTAATCTAAATTTTACATCTAAAATTTCCAAAGAATGTATAGCATTTCTAGACCTCATACCATTCAATGATAACTCTAAAATATGCACAAAACTTTATCGCAAACCAACCGACTGCAATGGGTATCTCCGTGCAGATAGCGGACACTATAAACCTTGTATTCAAAATATACCATTCGGCCAATTCCAACGGGTAAATAGAAATTGCACAAATAACAGTGATTATAATACAGAAGCACTACAACTTAAACAAAAATTCATACAAAAAAGTACCCAAAGAAATTGATAAATGACTCCTTCAAAAAGGTACAAAACATGGAGAGAAATCAACTCTTAAAAACTAATAAGGAAAAGGGCCATCCCAAACACAAGACCAAAAATAATAAAATAGGTATGGTGACCACCTACAACGAGGCGGCACCAGAAATAAAGAAAATCCTTAAAAAATACTGGCCCATACTGGAACAGGGCAAACTGCTAAAAAATAGTATAGGACCCACTCCAACAATTACGTTTAGAAAAAATATCTGTCTAAAGCAAATTTTGGCACCCACCAGACTTAGGGATATCTCTTCAAAATCAGATTGGCTTACCTCTAACACTAAAGGTTTTTTTTAAGTGTAATAGGGCAAATTGCAAAGGATGCGAACATGCATACAACAACAAACCGAATAAACAAGTACATTCAAATACATTCCCACAAAAAAAGTGTATTATAAACACCCTAACAAATTGCAAAAGTACATTTGTGGTTTATTTATTGGAATGTCCTTGTCACCTTCAGTATATAGGCCGTACTAAACGGCCTTATAAGATCAGATTTCTTGAACACCTAAAAAATATAGAAACAGGCTACAAAGGACATAATTTGTCCAGACATTATAAAAAAGTACATAACATGGACCCCAAATCCATTAGAGGTACTATCCTGGAACAAATTTCAGTCTCCAAAAGAGGAGGTGACAGATTCCAACTACTGAGACAACGAGAAACCTTCTGGATCCATTTTATGGGTACAATGAGTCCAGAAGGTTTAAATGCTGATATAGATCTAGTAGCTTTTTTATAACTATGGATAACTATTTGAACTACAGAAAAAGAAGGAAAAAAACACAAACAAATTTTTCTTCATTCGTTTAAAAAAGTATTTAGGAGTACAAGTTTTTAATGGCATACTATATAATACAATTATTTAGAATAAAATATAAAAGTTTTTAATATAAGCAACAATACTACAAGCATCTCTCACACACAAATACTTCTATATATAGTTTAGCATCAAGTGTGTATATATACACTAAAAAACTAAAATACACAAGTTGTATAGGTAGGTGGGTATATGTACATATATTGATTTAATTATGGTACACACAATAATTACACCTTTTTATAAACAAAAACAATTTTATTCATTTTTATTCATTTCTTATTAATTATTCACATAACGGAACGATTCGTAAGGACATGCAATGGGTTGTATCAATTTGATTTAAAACCAGGTCATTGCATAAAATGTAACTTGTCCTTTCCCAAACATAAGCCTCACTTTTCTTCAACTTAACAATAACATACCGAAATAAAATTTTTACAAAAAGTAAGATCCGCTTATACAGGGAGTGCAGAATTATTAGGCAAATTAGTATTTTGACCACATCATCCTCTTTATGCATGTTGTCTTACTCCAAGCTGTATAGGCTCAAAAGCCTACTACCAATTAAGCATATTAGGTGATGTGCATCTCTGTAATGAGAAGGGGTGTGGTCTAATGACATCAACACCCTATATCAGGTGTGCATAATTATTAGACAACTTCCTTTCCTTTGGCAAAATGGGTCAAAAGAAGGTTTTGACAGGCTCAGAAAAGTCAAAAATAGTGAGATATCTTGCAGAGGGATGCAGCAAAGCTTCTGAAGCGTGATCATCGAACAATCAAGCGTTTCATTCAAAATAGTCAACAGGGTCGCAAGAAGCGTGTGGAAAAACCAAGGCGCAAAATAACTGCCCATGAACTGAGAAAAGTCAAGCGTGCAGCTGCTAAGATGCCACTTGCCACCAGTTTGGCCATATTTCAGAGCTGCAACATCACTGGAGTGCCGAAAAGCACAAGGTGTGCAATACTCAGAGATATGGCCAAGGTAAGAAAGGCTGAAAGACAACCACCACTGAACAAGACACACAAGCTGAAACGTCAAGACTGGGCCAAGAAATATCTCAAGACTGATTTTTCTAAGGTTTTATGGACTGATGAAATGAGAGTGAGTCTTGATGGGCCAGATGGATGGGCCCGTGGCTGGATTGGTAAAGGGCAGAGAGCTCCAGTCCGACTCAGACGCCAGCAAGGTGGAGGTGGAGTACTGGTTTGGGCTGGTATCATCAAAGATGAGCTTGTGGGGCCTTTTCGGGTTGAGGATGGAGTCAAGCTCAACTCCCAGTACTACTGCAAGTTTCTGGAAGACACCTTCTTCAAGCAGTGGTACAGGAAGAAGTCTGCATCCTTCAAGAAAAACATGATTTTCATGCAGGACAATGCTCCATCACACGCGTCCAAGTACTCCACAGCGTGGCTGGCAAGAAAGGGTATAAAAGAAGAAAATCTAATGACATGGCCTCCTTGTTCACCTGATCTGAACCCCATTGAGAACCTGTGGTCCATCATCAAATGTGAGATTTACAAGGAGGGAAAACAGTACACCTCTCTGAACAGTGTCTGGGAGGCTGTGGTTGCTGCTGCACGCAATGTTGATGGTGAACAGATCAAAACACTGACAGAATCCATGGATGGCAGGCTTTTGAGTGTCCTTGCAAAGAAAGGTGGCTATATTGGTCACTGATTTGTTTTTGTTTTGTTTTTGAATGTCAGAAATGTATATTTGTGAATGTTGAGATGTTATATTGGTTTCACTGGTAAAAATAAATAATTGAAATGGGTATATATTTGTTTTTTGTTAAGTTGCCTAATAATTATGCACAGTAATAGTCACCTGCACACACAGATATCCCCCTAAAATAGCTAAAACTAAAAACTACTTCCAAAAATATTCAGCTTTGATATTAATGAGTTTTTTGGGTTCATTGAGAACATGGTTGTTGTTCAATAATAAAATTAATCCTCAAAAATACAACTTGCCTAATAATTCTGCACTCCCTGTATAAGTAAAGATGACTTCATGAATTTAGACTAGGTACTACTCAATACTAGCTAAGAATCCCCTTTTCTTCTTATAGAAGACTCATTCCCGTTACCTTGACTACAACAGAAACAAAAGTCCTCTTAGACATCTAATACGATCATGACGTTAATACGTCACGCACGCTCACTATGACTAACACGTGAAGCGTCATACCACAAGCGCAACTATAGGCCCTTAGAAACACACGCCCACTTTACGGACCCTAAATAAAAGAGCCGCATATACCTGTCCACTCACATTGCCTCTGACGAGGAAGTCGTACCAGACTTCGAAACGCGTAAGGTTTCTACAACAGTGGGCGGACAGGGCCTAACTGACTATCATTACTACTATCACTTTGCTAACACTCGTTGTCTTTGCCGAACATCAGTGTTTTTTATGCTTGCTAATGCTTGAACTTACATTGCCTTTTGTGCTTGCAAATGCTTGAACTAACAATGCTTTTTGTGCTTGCTATGGCATAACTAACTTTTTTTTATTGTGCTTACTACGATTTAATTTTTAACACTGTTGCCATTTGCAACGATATACTGTTTATTTCTTTCACTGCTGGTTCATGCGGTAAAAGGTTTTCAAGGCTAATTAATGGTCTAATCTGTATTCACATGCACCTTATGCCCATCCGCTAAGATATTATATACCGGAGAATAGTGGTTATAAATGCCATTGGAACTATAAGGGTACATTTTAAATTACTGACATCTATCAACACACCAAGGACAAAAAATTTTTTGCAAACACACATTTTTAGCAAAAAGTCTTTGAATCTGTGATACCACTACCACAAGCTATCTCAACCAAGGAGACAGTCCACGGTTCTGTATATATGTTTTATTCTTACCTCATAATCGATTGAGGGTTTTAAATGTAAGCGCATATTATTATTCTAACAAATATTGCTTTGTGTAAAACAATATTATGCTATGTGCCTTTTTTTGTTTCCTTATATGACCGATACCTCAATAACAACCTGAGGAGACAGAAAGTTTATCCATCTGAGGGCACAGAGGGGATACTATATTCCTACCACCATTGAAAGGAAATATACAGAGACGGATTACAGTCTACAGCCTACTTCATCAAAGAGAGTCCAGAATCTCCTTATTTCACCAAAGAGAGTCCAGGATCTCCATTTGAACAAGTTTAACAGTTCCAGAGAGAGGACCCTATTTCAACACATCTTCTTCTGGATCCACATCAGGAAAGTGACACACAGTGTTCCATCTTTAAACCGGGCCTTCATCTTACCTCATAAGATTGAGGTAACAGCTGGTAAGCAGTAAACACTTACTTGACTGAACTTTTGTGAAGATTACCATCCAGATACAATTTTCAACCTCTTATTGTTTTATATGTACATTTACACAAGACACAGGAATTAATAATATTTTTCCTATAGTTGAGCGCCTCTATCTAATATTGAATTCATCTTTATATATATATATATATATATATATATATATATATATATATATATATATATATATATATATATATATATACATACATATACACACATAATAAAAGCACTCTTTCCTTAAAGGGAAATGAAACCCCAAAATTTTATTTCATGATTACGGTAGAACATTCAATTTTAAACAACTTTCCAATTTACTTCTAATATTTAATTTGCTCCCTTCTCTTGTTATCCTTTACTGAAAGGTTTATCTAGGAAAGCTCAGGAGCAGCAAAGAAAATAGGTTCTAGCTGCTGATTGGTGGCTGCATATATATATACCCATGTGTTCATTTAGAAACCAGTAGTGCATTGCTGCTCCTTCAACAAATGATACCAAGAGACTGAAGCAAATTTGATAATAGAAGTAAATTGGAAAGTTGTTCAAAATTGTATTCTCTACCTAAATCATGAAAGACAAATTTTGGGTTTCATGTCCCTTTAACCTTTTGAGTGCTAATGACGGCTCTGAGCCGTCACAGAGTTTCCCACTCTGGTGCTAATGACGGCTCAGAGCCGTCACTAGCACTCTCCCAACATAAGGGAGATCTGGGGGCTCCCACCCGCTCCTACCCCGGCGATCGTGCCTGTAGAGTGACAGGCATCGCCGGGGCTTCCCATTTTACGTGGTGACGTCACGCGCAATAACCTGATGACGTCACCGCGCAACTTTACTTATACTTAAAGGGACACTTAACACCTGCTTAAGATTTTCTGAACTGTTTCTGAGGAATCAAAATAAACTAATACACTGTTCTCAATGCTGTATGTTCATCTTACTATAAAACTCTTCATGAAGACTCCTCATATTTTCTATGCTTATCCTCAGCTTGTGTTTTCCTATGCGGGGTGCCATCTTGTAACGCACGTTTCAGGCACTGCAGTCACATGACATGTGTGCACGGCAGCTTCTCTCACTGATGTTATAGAAGGCAGTGAGCAGTCAAATTGCCAATGCTAATTCACTGTAATGCAAAGCATGCATTACAGTGTATGAGGACAAAGATCTATTTTATATTTGTAATACAGTAATTGCATCTTCTTTTATCAAGCATATTTTAAACGTTTTATGTACTGAACATTCCCACAGTCTGTGTGTTTCACTGTTCAGTTTCAATCGCCCGATGTTCAGAGGCAGAGGGGAGGGGGAGAGTCTAGAAGCCGTTTTTTTAACTCCCTGTTATTCAGTTCTCTGCAATATCTGAGGAGAATTTTCTCTCTGTGTGTTCCAGGAATTTACTTTTGTTTTCATAATCATATTATTTTAATTATCAAACAGCACCACACTTTTTATATAGTATAAAAAGTGTTGTGCCCCCCTCCGCTCTACCTCTGAACATCGGGCGATTGAAACTGAACTTAGTGAACAGTGAAACACACACTATGGGTATGTTCAGTACATACAACGTTTAAAATATGCTTGATAAAAGAAGATGCAATTACTGTATTACAACAAATATAAAATAGATCTTTGTCCTCATACACTGTAATGCATGCTTTGCATTACAGTGAATTAGCATTGACAATTTGCCTGCCTTCTATAACATCAGTGAGAGAAGCTGCCATGCGCATCACATGACTTGGGTGCACACATGTTACAAGATGGCACCCTACATAGGAAAACACAAGCTGTCTATATGCATAGAAAATATGAAGAGTTTTCATGAAGAGTTTGTAGTAAGATGAACATACAGCATTGAGAAAAGTGTATTAGTTTATTTTGATTCCTCAGAAAAAGTTTAGAACATTTTCAGCAGGTGTTAAGTGTCCCTTTAAAGGGACACTGTACCCCCATTTTTTCTTATGTGATTCAGATTGAGCAAGAAATTTTAAGCAACTTTCTAATTTACTCCTATTATCCAATTTTCTTCATTCTCTTGGTATCTTTATTTGAAATGTAAGAATGTAAGTTTAGATGCCGGCCCATTTTTGGTGAACAACCTGGGTTGTCCTTGCTGATTGGTGGATAAATTCATCCACCAATAAAAAAGTGCTGTCCAGAGTTCTGAAACCAAAAAAAGCTTAGATGCCTTCTTTTTCAAACAAAGATAGCAAGAGAATGAAGAAAAATTGATAATAGGAGCAAATTAGAAAGTTGCTTACAATTGCATGCTCTATCTGAATTACAAAAGAAAAAATTTGGCTTCCGTGTCCCTTTAACAATGTTAAGTATAGGAGCTAGGGGGCATGCTGCTTTCCATTGGAAAGGTAATCCCCTAACCTTTTTAACAATGTAAGTCTTGGGGGTCTGAAAAAGAAAAAAAAAAAAATGTTGTTCAAAAATCAAAATGATAAAAAAAAAATTAAAAAATCTTAGCACCCAGGTGGGAAAGTGCTTAACACTCAAAGGGTTAAGAGCTGAGAAAAGCTGATATTTTTCATGCATAAAAGTTAGTGCGCCACTTGTAATCTAGGCCTAAGATTTTACAATTTGCAGAATCAGGGTGGGGCAGACAAGCAGTACACACAGTATAATAGACAACCTAATACTAGACTTTAGTCTACTAAACTTAGAGCAAACCTTCAAAACAATGATTGAATGACGAGTTTGCTTGGGTTGCCATGGCAATTGCTGCTTCTTAGAAATTCTGTAGTTACAGGTGAAACAAATTAACCTTTGGAGAACACTGCAGCATCTACTGTATGAGAATCTCTCACCTTTTTATTATATTGGGCATCGTGAAATTTCACTTTATATGTTGACAACTTCAAACTGATGCGCTTTTTAATGTTTATACAAATCCTTATAAAACATAGTTAACCCCTTAATGACCGCAGCACTTTTCCATTTTCTGTCCGTTTGGGACCAAGGCTATTTTTACATTTTTGCGGTGTTTGTGTTTAGCTGTAATTTTCCTCTTACTCATTTACTGTACCCACACATATTATATACCGTTTTTCTCGCCATTAAATGGACTTTCAAAAGATACCATTATTTTCATCATATCTTATAATTTACTATAAAAAACATTATAAAATATGAAGGAAAAATGGAAAAAAACACACTTTTTCTAACTTTGACCCCCAAAATCTGTTACACATCTACAACCACCAATAAACACCCATGCTAAATAGTTTCTAAATTTTGTCCTGAGTTTAGAAATACCCAATGTTTACATCTTCTTTGCTTTTTTTGCAAGTTATAGGGCCATAAATACAAGTAGCACTTTGCTATTTCCAAACCACTTTTTTTCAAAATTAGCGCTAGTTACATTGGGACACTAATATCTTTCAGGAATCCCTGAATATCTATTGACATGTATATATTTTTTTTTAGAAGACATCCCAAAGTATTGATCTAGGCCCATTTTGGTATATTTCATGCCACTATTTCACCGCCAAATGCGATCAAATAAAAAAAATTGTTCACTTTTTCACAAATTTTTTCACAAACTTTAGGTTTCTCACTGAAATTATTTACAAACAACTTATGCAATTATAGAATAAATGGTTGTAAATGCTTCTCTGGGATCCCCTTTGTTCAGAAATAGCAGACATATATGGCTTTGGCTTTGCTTTTTGGTAATTAGAAGGCTGCTAAATGCCACTGCGCACAATACGTGTATTATGCCCAGCATTGAAGGGGTTAATTAGGGAGCATGTAGGGAGCTTCTAGGGTTAATTTTAGCTTTAGTGTAGTGTAGTAGACAACCCCAAGTATTGATCTAGGCCCATTTTGGTATATTTCATGCCACCATTTCACCGCCAAATGCGATCAAAGTAAAAAAAAACGTTAATTTTTTCACAATTTTAGGTTTCTCACTGAAATTATTTACAAACAGCTTGTGCAATTATGGCACAAATGGTTGTAAATGCTTCTCTGGGATGCCCTTTGTTCAGAAATAGCAGACATATATGACTTTGGCGTTGCTTTATGGTAATTAGAAAGTCGCTAAATGCTGCTGCGCATCACACGTGTATTATGGCTAGCAGTGAAGGGGTTAATTAGGTAGTTTGTAGGGAGCTTGCAGGGTTAATTTTAGCTTTAGTGTAGAGATCAGCCTCCCACCTGACACATCCCACCCCCTGATCCCTCCCAAACAGCTCCCTTCTCTCCCCCACCCCACAATTGTCCCCGCCATCTTAAGTACTGGCAGAAAGTCTGCCAGTACTAAAATAAAAGTTTTTTTTTTTTTTAAGAAAAAAAAAAAAAAGCATATTTACATATGCTGTGTTTAGGATCCCCCCCTTAACCCCCAACCTCCCTGATCCCCCCCAAAACAGCTCTCTAAGCCTCCCTCTCAGCCTTATTGGGGGCCATCTTGGGTACTGGCAGCTGTCTGCCAGTACCCATTTTGAACAATCAAATGTTTATTTTTGTTTAAAAATGTTTTCTCTAGTGTAGCTCAATCACCCCCCCCCCCCCACCTACATCACACCTAAGGGCTTTTTTATTATTATTTACTTTTGACACATTTATTATTTACTTTTGACACATTTTTTCCGTAGTGTAGAGGTTCCCACCCGCTCCCTCCCCGTGCACGCGCCCGCCCCCGCCCTCTCGTGCACGTGCGCGCGCCCGCGCGCCCCCCCCGGGCTTACCCGCCCACGATCCCGCCCCCCTCCACATGACCAGGGCCATCGATGGCCGGCACCCACCTCCCACACCGGCTCCCACCCACCAACGATACCGGCCATCAATGTCCGGTGCAGAGAGGGCCACAGAGTGGCTCTCTCTGCATCGGATGGCCGTGAAAGGTTATTGCAGGATGCCTCCATATCGAGGCATCACTGCAATAACCGGAAAGCAGCTGGAAGCGAGCAGGATCGCTTCCAGCTGCTTTCCACACCGAGGACGTGCAGGGTACGTCCTCAGGCATTAACTGCCTTTTTTTTGAGGACGTACCCTGCACGTCCTTGGTCGTTAAGGGGTTAATGTGTATGTCCATAAAACCTTTGTACAATACAGCTTATTTTATTTTTATTGATATAGCTTACAAATACTGTTTAGATATTCCTCAGATTTTTCTTTTTTTTTTAGTAAGCTTTAATGTCTGTAACCTGTAGGTTACATTTTTTTTTTTTTTTAAATAAGATATTCTTCTAGTTCAGAATCCTAGATAAATATAAATAAATTCTAAGATGATAGACTTAACCCTTTCGTGACAGGGTTAAAGTGTCTACATCGGAACACCTGTTCCGATGTAGACAAATTGAAACTACGCGATCGTGCATACGATCGCGAGATTTCAATTATTGGATCGCATCTGGGGGGCGTCCCTACAACCCTAGGAACGCCCTCCAGACCGCGATCAAGTCCTTGAAGCGCAGAAGGCTTCAGGACAGCCGTTTGATATGACGTTCTATTCCGTCATAACGGCTTTAAAGCCCAGTGTAAATATGACGGAATAGAACGGCATAACGGCGTTAAAAGGTTAAATAGTCAGTATTTACATACTCTCATTACCCTGTAAATGCATCAGTCCCTGTTTTACCACCATTAATCACCATTAAAGGGGCAGTCATGTCCAAATAAAACTTTAATGATTTAAGTAGCGCATGTAATTTTAAACAACTTCCCAATTTACTTTTATCACAAATTTTGCTTTGTTCTCTTAGTATTCTTAATTGAAAGGTAAACCTAGGAGGTTCATATGCTAGGTTCTTAGACCTTGAAGACTGCCTCTAATATGAATGCATTTTGATCACTAGAGTGCATTAGTTCATGTGTTTCATATAGATAACATTGAGCTCATGCACGTGAAGTGACCTAGGAGTGAGCACTGATTGGCTAAAATGCAAGTCTGTCAAAAGAACTGAAATAAGGGGGCAGTCAGCAGAAGCTTAGATACAAGGTAATTACAGAGGTAAAATGTCTATTATTAAAACTGTGTTGGTTATGTAAAACTGGGAAATGGGTAATAAAATAATTATCTTTCTTTTTAAACAACAAAAATTCTGGTTTTGACTGTCCCTTTAATGTTCTGGCTGGTGTGAGCATATTGAATAGAGTTGTACGTTTGTGCTCAGCTGACAACCAGAGCCCATGTTATAATGTAAGTGGTTTTTGGTTGTCAGCTCCTTTGATTTAATTGCCTAATGTACTCACACTGTCTTTCCTGACCAATTGTCTAAATTCTCCCTGAACCTGTGCTGCATGTTCTGGCATTGGCTTGTAAACCTGTGCTGTCTGCCCTGAACCTTATCTACCACTGACTAGTGCACTAGCAGCTTGTACTGTTTCTGATATGCACTTGAAAGGGATAGTAAACACCAAAAATGTTATTGTTTAAAAAGATAGATAATCCCTTTATTTACCATTCCCCAGTTTTGCATAACCAACACTGTTACAGAAATATACTTTTTACCTCTGTAATTATCTTGTATCTAAGCTTCTGCTGACTGCCTCCTTATCTCAGATCTTTTGACAGACTTGCATTTTAGGCAATTAGTGCTGACTCTTAAATAACTCCACATGCGTGAGCACAATGTTATTTATATGAAACACGTGAACTAACGCCCTCTAGCCGTGAAAAACTGTCAGATGCATTCAGATAAGAGGCGGCTTTCAAGGGCTTAGAAATTAGCGTATGAGCCTACCTAGGTTTAGCTTTCAACTAAGAATTACAAGAAAACAAAGCAATTTGTTGATAAAAGTAAATTAGAAAGTTGTATAAAATTACATGCCCTATCTGAATCATGAAAGTTTAATTTGGACTTTATTATGCCTTTAAGGACCACTAAATCACAAAAACACTAAAGGTCCAATACTGCTACTTAATATTCTTAGAATCATAACATGAAACTGTTAATGTTCACATCAGTGTATTATAGGTACAAAAAGTATACTTAGGGTTTCAGTCCATCCAGTAATAATTATTTATTGAAAGTCTTGAAATCCCAAAAGTGCTGGAAGCTCCTTCTCACTCACAGTGTTAAAGGGACAGTATACACTCATTTTCATATAACTGCATGTAATAGACACTACTATAAAGAATAAGATGCACAGATACTGATATCAAAATCCAGTATAAAACTGTTTAAAAACTTACTAAGAAGCTCCCAGTTTAGCTCTGTTGAAAAGGTAGCTGGAAAGCCCACTGCAAGTGGTAAATAAGACACTCCCCCTCCCCCCTTCTTTTGCATATTAAAAGACCCTTTACACAAACAGGAGCAAGCTTTAGTAGGTAGCTGACGGTATTCACATAAAACTTTGGGGCTTGGTTAGGAGTCTGAAAATAAGAGCAATGTTATTTAAAAATAAGCAAAACTATACATTTAAAAAAAACAAAAAAAAACTTTATGGGCTATATAAATAGATCATCTACAAAACATTTATGCAAAGAAAAAAATGAGTGTATAATGTCTCTTTAATGGATATGAAGAAATAAACCAAACACAGCACCAAAATTGTGCACTACTTCTAAAATGATTCCAGTATTAAGAAGATATAGCTGAAATACACTGACAAGAATGAAGCACATGATTGCAAGGCACGATATTGCATGCTGGGAATTTCTTACAAACCTCCCAGCTGATTCATTCACAGGATCACATGGAGACAGAGTAGCTTTCAACCAACCCTGACATGAACAACAAGAATCAAATGTATAATGTTAATACAAATCGGACTGATCACTCCACTTACTAAAATCAAAACTAAAAAGTAGGGTTGCACCGATACCATTTTTTTAAGACTGAGTACAAGTACCGATACTTTTTTCAAATACTCACCGATACCAATTACCGATACTTTTTTTTATGTCATGACAGTTTACCAAGTACAATACAGACTAATGATTTAAGATCGCTTCTTTATAATTATGAACTGTATCTCAAAAGACATTTTGAAATAATAAAACAGTTTTATGTGCTTGTTGTCACAAAGTTCACAGAACATGTTTATAAATTAAATTATTACAATAACATATATTAATAATAACAACAATAAATAACAGCTGCAGCAGCTGGGGCTGGAAAGCTACAATTTAAAGGGGTGATTACTGGATGCTATTGGGTTGTAGGGTGCCTATATAACTCATCAATCTGACATTTGGTTGTTAATACAAAGTCGTATAATTTAATTCTGAAAATAATATTGGGGAAGGAGTGTCCCAGTAATCCCCTTTGAGAAAAATGGGGCATTTGTATTCTACTGACTCAACAGAAAATATGGCTGGTCTTCATATTTTTCCAAGGCTGCTTTTTATTCCCAGTCCAGCCCTGGCAAAGGGTGTTCCTCAGAGTACAGTATGTTTTGAGCATAATTGTGCAAGATGAGAGGCTTCCAGCTGTAAAGTCGCAGCTTTTAAAGCACTGCTCTGACGTAAAATAATACAAATAACAGTAATTTGTATTGGCAGAACAGAAGTGAACAATTTTTAGTTAAGTCTCCACTCCAGCTTAAAATGAAATTGGAACATACAGTATGAAAAACGCCACAAGATGGCATATGGGTAGGAATTGGAGGTATCGGTTTAAGTATCGGTGCATTTGCACAAGTACAAGTACTCATGCAAATACTTGGTATCGGCACCGATACCGATACTAGTATCGGTATCGGTGCAACCCTACTAAAAAGTATAACTTTTAATTTTAAAATGCTGTTAACGTTTCACAGCTCTCTCACAGCTTCATCAGGTTAGTACTATTACAATAAACAGTCGGTTTAAATACACATTGCACATGCTCAATGGGACCTTCAATAAACAAATTCAACAATCAACAACAACAATTTTTTTTTAAAATGAATAGCAATAGAGGGTGCTCTACCTAAATAATAAAATAAATAATATTATTACTAGTGATATCATAAATCAAATGGTGCAAAACATTAGCTTAAATGATAATAATAAACTGAGTAAATGGTTAAAATAATAAAAAATAATAAATGAAAAATCAGATGAGTAAATCCAAATCCAATGCAATAATATACTATACTGAACTGCGGATATTTCGCACTATCAACGTCTGTATTGGGTGCAAAACTGGAAAAGTAACACAGCTTCCACTGTGCAATTTAGTAAAAATTACTTTTAATAAAAAGACCAACCTACGGCCATTTAAAATCACAAAGAAACTGCTTTGCGTTTCTCGGCCCTAATACAACTGGCCGTTCAATCAGGCCGTATGTTACACACAGTATAAATGGAAACTTAAGTACCAATTTATTACTAAAAAAAACTAATAGCTAATATCAAACATATGAGTTGGACATATTGGGCTCAATTTATCAAGCCCTTTAACTCCTTTAAATGCAGGTTCTCACAAGAGTCAGGATCTATCAAGCAGCGGTCCTCCTTTCTTACCATGTTCTCCACCTCTTAAGTGGAGAATTTTACTCTCCCCAGTCTTGTCCGAGTGGGGAGATTGACAGCTCCTGCCCACAAGTAATTGGCTGTTTGTGGGCAGAGGGCGGGGTTGCATGCAAGCACAAAGGAGCACTTGCGTGCAATGTTAAATTCCGGCAGTGACTTGCTGCCTGCCAGAGTTTAGGTGGACAGGGGCGAATATGTATGTGGCTAGATCCATTAACTCTAAAAACATTATAACACCGGTGGATTATACACAATATATCAACTATAGACAGATAGTGCAAACAGTTAATAAGCCACTTTAGGTATCATTAGTAGTCACGTGATTGACATGTCACTAATTGCATCACGCAAAATGATACATTAAAGGCTAGCCACTAATTAAGTGAACCTGGCTGAACTGACATATTCAAATATCACGCAACTAATAACAGCTGATGATGCAATAAAAAAAATCAATGAAAAGGGTGACTTTTTTTGTTTAAATTGCAAAACCGCAAGTAACCAAAAGGTTTATTAGAATATTATTGAATCGAACATATATATATATATAAAAAAAAATACATATTAAACTAATATCATTATTAACAGAAGGAACAATGTCACTTCCTTTTGCAACAATGTCACTTCCTTTTGTCCGATTGATATTTATAAACTCCAAATATGGAATAAGACGTAAATGTAGATAAAAGTAATCAGCAGACCAAGAACTGAGCTAAATGATCTGAGAAGAATTACTTATTTAGCATATTATTGTGGTGTTATTGTGCATATAACATTTTAGGGAAGGAATATGCAGCTCTTACTTGCTGTGTTAGAGACTGTTGATTTGCTGAATCCAACGTAGAAATTGATAGGGGATATCCAAATACTCATAGTCCAGATCAGACAAGTGACCACCTGTAAGTACAGAAGTAAGAGCAGACATCTATGTGCAGAATACGGTACCTTTGAACTTGCTTAACTCTAGATGCAGCTTTCTTGAGAAACGCTGTGATGGCTGCCAGCACTGCGGTCTGTAAAGGTTAGAGGGCTGCTTGAGAGACCGGAACGTGTGTGCAGCAAGTGGTACAAGCAATCCAGTGATCCAGATGTAAGCAAAGGAGGAGGTGCCACCTGCGTGATCTTCTGTGAATGGAGCAGTCCTTCTGACAGCGGTAACGGCTGTAAAGACTGTAGTGAGAAATGAAGAGTTAGACTGCATACATTGTAGCAACAAAGAGGAAATGGTTATCAGAGGATGCAGCAAAGTCAGGATAACAGTCCAGGTAACTGGAAACGAAAGATAGAGCTTGCAATATTCAGAGGATACGATTAATATCCAAGGAATAGCACTAGAGTGCTTTGCAATATTTCAAGCAAAGTCTGGTTTGTAGAGGATGGTTAAAATAGCCATACAGTATGTCACTGGGAGGAGCTTAGAGTTAAAGGTATAGGTATGAGAATGTGGATATGACAGTATCCCCCCTTCAAGGAATCCTCAATGAGGGTTCCAGTTTGGGTTTAGTATGATGTTGTTTATGAAAGGCTGAGATTAGTCGTGGTGCATGAATGTCGTCATGAGGAATCCAAGAATTTTCCTTTGGACCATATCCATGCCAATGGACCAAGTATTCCAATCTCTTGTGTCTCACTCTGGAATCAAGTATTCTCTGTACCTCAAACTCCAACTGGTTATTGAGTAAGACAGAAGGAAGTGGAGTCCTTTGATGGTCAGTATTACTGTTATTGTGACAAAGTTTTAGTAAAGAGACATGGAATGTTGGATGGATTTTATAGGAGTCTGGAAGAGAAAGTTTCATAGCATTTTGATTGATTATTTGTTGAATAGGGAACGGTCCTACAAACTGGCTAGCCAGTTTTCTGGAAGGAACTTTTAAACATAAGTTTCTAGTAAATAGCCAAACAAGACCTTGTAGTTTGGTGCTGGCATGTGGGGTTTATCATAATAATATTTTTATTTGGACTTTGTGTCTGATAGATGAGCCTTTAACAGATCTAATGAATCTCTGATATTTTTGGTGAAATCAGTAGCTCCTGGTGAAGAACTTGAAGTCGGAAAAGGAGGTAAAGTATTTGGGTGATAGAAGAATGGTGATGTTTTGGTGGAGCTACTAGTGGAATTATTGTAGGCAAATTCAGCCATCGGGAGTAGTTTGAACCAATCCTCTTGGAGATAAAAAGTATAACATTATAAATACTGTTCCAATATTTGGTTTATTCTTTCAGTGAGTCCATTCTGTGCTTTGGAATCTGTTTAGCATTGCGGAATCTGTTGGTGCTCTACAAATAAGCGCTAATAATAATAATTGGTTTGGGGTGGTAGGTGTTTGATAGCCTGGAGTCAATTTGTAAAATATGGCCTAGTTGTTTCCAGAATCTGGGGGTGAATTGGGAACCTCTGTCACTTAGGATTATAGTTGGTAGGCCATGTCATTTTACAATATGATCAAAAAAGATCTCTGCAGTCTTTATTGCGGAGGGCAGTTATTTGAGCGGAACAAAATTAGCTACTTTAGTCAAATGATCAACGACCACGTCGTGTTATGTTTGTGAGAGACAGGAAGATCCACAATAAAATCCATTGCTATGAAAGCCCATGGAGCGTTAGGAATAGGTAAAGGAGTAAGGCAACCAAAAGGCTTTTTGTGGTCAATCTTATTATGAGCACAAATGTGACAACTTTTGACATAATCATGGACTGTATTAACTATATCGGCCACCAAAAATACCTTTTGAGAAGGTATAGAGTTTTAGACATCCCTGAATGACCAGAGAGGGGTGAGTCATGGAAATGTCAAAGGAGTTGATTCTGTAATGATGGTGGTATATATAATCGATCTAAGTGAAAATATAGGCCAGAGGGTCTTTGCATGAGGAGTGAATATGGTATCTGTGTATCTGACTATAGGGCGTGTAAGATCTCCTGATCAAAAGTAGTTGCTTTTCCAATAATCTTTTGCAATGGTGACGGTTTTTCATTAAGTCTGGAAAGTACATCTGCCTTGATGTTTGTTCCCCCCCCCGTTCTGTAAGTGATTAGGAAATTAAATCTGTCAAAGAATAAGGACCATTGTACCTGTCTGGAGGATAGAGTTTTGTTCCTTTTGAGGTATTCCAAGTTCTTGTGGTCTGTGTAGATAATGAAAGGGAAATTGGTACCTTCCAGAAGATGGTGCCAGGTCTCCAGGGCAGATTTGATGGTGAGTAATTCCTTATCACAAACAGAATAATTAATCTCTGCTGGTGTTAATACCCTGAAAAAATATGCAATTGGATGTAAGGCTGAGGGGGTACTATTTCTCTGGGAGAGAATCGTTCCTAATCTGATGTTGGAGGCTTCCTTAGATTATCATCAAGATACTCCTGCAGGTGGTGTAATTCTTGCTGAGACAAAGTATAAATGCTGCCAAAGTGTATCTTTGCACCTGGTAATGTGTCAATGGGGCAATCGTAAGAACGATTTGAAGGTAATGTCTCTGCTTCTTTTAAGTCAAATACATCATTAAAATCTCTGTATTCCAATGGAATAGCTGATCAAATGTGATTAATGTACAGGGAGTGCAGAATTATTAGGCAAGTTGTATTTTTGAGGATTAATTTTATTATTGAACAACAACCATGTTCTCAATGAACCCAAAAAACTCATTAATATCAAAGCTGAATATTTTTGGAAGTAGTTTTTAGTTTGTTTTTAGTTTTAGCTATTTTAGGGGGATATCTGTGTGTGCAGGTGACATTACTGTGCATAATTATTAGGCAACTTAACAAAAAACAAATATATACCCATTTCAATTATTTATTTTTACCAGTGAAACCAATATAACATCTCAACATTCACAAATATACATTTCTGACATTCAAAAACAAAACAAAAACAAATCAGTGACCAATATAGCCACCTTTCTTTGCAAGGACACTCAAAAGCCTGCCATCCATGGATTCTGTCAGTGTTTTGATCTGGTCACCATCAACATTGCGTGCAGCAGCAACCACAGCCTCCCAGACACTGTTCAGAGAGGTGTACTGTTTTCCCTCCTTGTAAATCTCACATTTGATGATGGACCACAGGTTCTCAATGGGGTTCAGATCAGGTGAACAAGGAGGCCATGTCATTAGATTTTCTTCTTTTATACCCTTTCTTGCCAGCCACGCTGTGGAGTACTTGGACGCGTGTGATGGAGCATTGTCCTGCATGAAAATCATGTTTTTCTTGAAGGATGCAGACTTCTTCCTGTACCACTGCTTGAAGAAGGTGTCTTCCAGAAACTGGCAGTAGGACTGGGAGTTGAGCTTGACTCCATCCTCAACCCGAAAAGGCCCCACAAGCTCATCTTTGATGATACCAGCCCAAACCAGTACTCCACCTCCACCTTGCTGGCGTCTGAGTCGGACTGGAGCTCTCTGCCCTTTACCAATCCAGCCACGGGCCCATCCATCTGGCCCATCAAGACTCACTCTCATTTCATCAGTCCATAAAACCTTAGAAAAATCAGTTTTGAGATATTTCTTGGCCCAGTCTTGACGTTTCAGCTTGTGTGACTTGTTCAGTGGTGGTCGTCTTTCAGCCTTTCTTACCTTGGCCATGTCTCTGAGTATTGTACACCTTGTGCTTTTGGGCACTCCAGTGATGTTGCAGCTCTGAAATATGGCCAAACTGGTGGCAAGTGGCATCTTGGCAGCTGCACGCTTGACTTTTCTCAGTTCATGGGCAGTTATTTTGCGCCTTGGTTTTTCCACACGCTTCTTGCGACCCTGTTGACTATTTTGAATGAAACGCTTGATTGTTCGATGATCACGCTTCAGAAGCTTTGCAATTTTAAGAGTGCTGCATCCCTCTGCAAGATATCTCACTATTTTTGACTTTTCTGAGCCTGTCAAGTCCTTCTTTTGACCCATTTTGCCAAAGGAAAGGAAGTTGCCTAATAATTATGCACACCTGATATAGGGTGTTGATGTCATTAGACCACACCCCTTCTCATTACAGAGATGCACATCACCTAATATGCTTAATTGGTAGTAGGCTTTTGAGCCTATACAGCTTGGAGTAAGACAACATGCATAAAGAGGATGATGTGGTCAAAATACTCATTTGCCTAATAATTCTGCACTCCCTGTATAGATGTGGATGACAAGTAGATTGACAGTATGGAGAGTGAATCGATATCTTATGCTTCTGTAACCAGGGGTGGCCTAAAATTATTAAAAATGTGTATTTACTGTAAATATTTAACATTCCAATGTTCTGCGCATATCAGAATAGGGTCTATGTATTTTCTAAAATATATTCCTATGTATATCCGTAAATATATATATATATACACACACAGTATATATATATATATATATATATATATATATACAAACACAGTATATAGTGATGTGCAGTCACTAGAGGCAGGTGAGGCAGGGCTTCACCTCTCATATGGGCAAAAATATATATTTTTTTATTGGCTTTAAAAAAAAAAAAAAAAAAGGAATCTTTTTTTCCAGCATTTTTTTTCACAGCTACATGTTGTGCAATGGAGAGGCACAAGCAGGTCTGCCGGCTGCTGCCCTCCATTACACAACATGCTGCACCACCTACTGGGTGAAAGTGGTTAAGATCATTGTATGGCCCATAAGTGCTTATTTGAGGCAGGCCTCTTTGGTGCTGACCCAATACAGTGAGAGGCATTAGTCAGGGGAATTTAGGGTTGGGGCTGGAAGTTAAATCATATAAAACAAAACAAAAATGGAAAAAAACTACTTTCATTTATTTTGTTGCTGCCCTGTGCAGCTGCCAGCTTTGCTCCAGCGAAAAAGAGAGTTCTGTACTTCCCCTCCAAGTGCAGTGGAATGTTACACTGTCACTTCCTTACAGAGCAGTAAGAGATGCAGAGAGCAGTGTTTTAGCCACATTTTATTTAAGTAAGTGCTGCAAATTTAGATTTTGCTGAAAGGGATTCTGTTAGTGAAAATGATAATTTAATGAATGTGGTTTAGTGTTTTTTGTTTTGTACTCTTTTACAGCAGTTTAAGGACCGTTTTTGTATTTTGTTTACTCAAACTTTACACCCACTACCTTAGCAGCTTGCCTCTGTACTCCACACTAGTTTATAGTCTCATCACTCTTTTACTGACTTATGAACTCTATGTAGCTATGCAACTGTGTTTTGTCACAACATTATCTTACTATTATGCTGTTTGTATGGATGAGTTGTTATTTGACAAGAGTAAGCTAGACCAACAGCATGGTAATGTAAAATTCAACCAATCAGTTTAGAATGAGTTATAGTAAATATTCTCTATGGCTCCTGTAGCAGCTATAGTATTTAATTTAAACCAGGGATTCCTTAGGTGTATGTTGGACAACCCTGATGTAGACAACAAATAATAATTTATTAATGCTCCCATTCATATGTGCTGTTCTGTTTCAGATATTTAAAATAGATTTTAGACTATTATCACTTAAAATATTACTTAAACATTCAGTGGTGCCTCCCCCATTTCATTGTTCCCTCTCTCCCCACGTATGTGTCTCTCTCCTCCCTCTGTCTCCCTCTCTCTCCATTCTGTCTCACTCCCCTCTGTCTGTCTCTCTCTCCCCTCTGTCTCTCTCTCCCCTCTGTCGCTCTCTCTCCCCTCTGTCACTCTCTCTCCCCTCTGTCACTCTCTCTCCCCTCTGTCACTCTCTCTCCCCTCTGTCACTCTCTCTCCCCTCTGTCTCTCTCTCTCTCCCCTCTGTCTCTCTCTCTCTCCCCTCTGTCTCTCTCTCTCTCCCCTCTGTCTCTCTCTCTTCCCTCTGTCTCTCTCTTCCCTCTGTGTCTCTCTCTCCTCTCTCTCACTCCCCTCTGTCTCTCTCCCCTCTGTCTCTCTCTTTCTCCTCTGTCTCTCTCTCTCTCTCCCCTCTGTGTCTCTCTCTCTCCCCTCTGTGTCTCTCTCTCCCCCCTCTTTGTCTCTCTCCCTCTCCCCTCTGTCTCTCTCTCTCTCCCCACTGTGTGTGTCTCTCTCTCTCCCCTCTGTGTGTCTCTCTCTCCTCTCTCTCTCTCTCTCTCTCTCTCTCTCCCCTCTGTCACTCTCTCTCTCTCCCCCCTCTGTGTCTCTCTCTCTCCCCTCTGTGTCTATCTCTCTCTCCCCTCTGTGTGTGTCTCTCTCCCCTCTGTGTGTCTCTCTCTCTCTCCCCTCTGTGTCTCTCTCCCCTGTTCCTCTTTCTCTCCCCTCTGTATCTCTCTCTCCACTCTGTGTCTCTCTCTCTCTCTCTCTCTCTCCCCTCTGTGTCTCTCTCTCTCCCCTCTGTCTCTCACTCTCCCCTCTGTCTCTCACTCTCCCCTCTGTCTCTCTCTCTCTCTCTCTCTCTCTCTCCCTCTGTTTCTCTCTCTCCCCTCTGTCTCTCTCTCCCATCTGTCTCTCTGTCTCTCCCCTCTGTCTCTATCTCTCTCCCCTCTGTCTCTCTCTATCCATCTCTCTCTCTATCCATCTCTCTCCCTGTCTCTCCCACGCCCTCTGTCTCTCTCATTATGTGTCATTCTTCCCCATGGTCTCTTTCTCTCTCTGTCTCTCTTCCTCCCCCTCTGACTCTCTCATCCCTTATGTGTCACTCTAACCCTCTGTGTGATTGTGTCTTTCTTTCTTTCTCTCTAACCCTTTGTGTCTCTCTCTCCCTCTCCCCCCCGAGTGCTTTTCTGTGTTTCGGTCTACCTTTTATTTATTTCATTAACGAATTGATGGTGCCATCTGAGGATGTGGCTTTATTTAAAGGGGTGGGGTCAAGCGCCCCACCATCTTTAAATTTCACCAGCTGCCACTGGATCAAGACATTTACATACATAATTTACAGCATTAAAGTAAAAAGTATGTTTTAAACATATTTTAATGGGCCTGGATTTCTAGATCTCAAAATCAGAGCAAGCATTTTGTTATCTGGCAACAGTTTCTGTTATAATCCTTTAGACTAAAATCAGATGTTTACTAAGTTGACT